>NW_028250987.1:0-18018 GCF_964263255.1 Lissotriton vulgaris
TATTCCGATCCAGGTCCCTTACATGAGACACTAGAAGCACTACTGATGGATAGATGGAGAGGCCTAAGCACTAAATTAGTTCAAATAATTCTAGAACAACGACGCAGATATGACACCTTTGTAAGTCCTGAATATGTTCCCGCCCCACCTCCAGAAAGGAAAATGTACCATATGCAGTGCGGGGGTGGTATTGAAAGTCAGAACCCCTTGCGAGAAGTGCACCCTGTTATGGGTGAGGATAAAATTTTGAAACGCGTGTATGTACACACGCCTCTAACTAAATTAGAACTGTTAGAAATGAAGAAATTAGTACCGTGCCATGATAAAGACCCTGCAGGTTTTCATAGAGAGCTCAAAGACATGTTACTGATGGGGGACTACACATATGATGATATCATGAAAATGTTGAAAGTATTATTGCCTACGGGTATATTCGAGAAATTAAAGGAAAAGGACTGGGAGGTGGGAGACGCAAAGATTGCCTGGGCAGAAATAGAGGATGAAGAAAAGAAACGGGTTCCAGGGTTAGGCCTTGGGGACAAAACTAAAGCATTACCAGGTTTAATAGTACAGGTCCTGCCCAGATTATTGACAACTAGAAAGGAGGATTGGGATGCAATCTCGTCCTGTAAACAGAAACATGATGAAGATACTAGCGACTTTTATTCAAGATTCGAGAAATGTTTTATTATCAATAGTGGCCTCCAGCCAAGTAGCGAGTCGTACCCACATCTTTTTGTATCAAAGTTAGTCGAGAATTCCCTACCGTTAGTTAAAAATAGAGTGTATAAAGTCGAGAGTACATGGCAAGCAAATACGCCATCCCAGATGTTACAAATGTTACAATATCACCAGAATAGAATTAGGGAAGAACAAGATCAGGAACAGAAGCGCATGAAAGACACGAAAATGAAAATGTTAGTAGCCCAGACGGTCCCATCCGACAGTCACAGGAAAGGTACGACCCAGACAAGTCACGCTGCAGCTCCTGTTAAAGGGACATGCAATTATTGCAAGCAGCCAGGTCACTACGTACACGAATGTGCAGTTCTGAAACATAACATAGCGACAGGTAAAACTAAAGAGAGACCGCATCCGCCTAGACAAGACCATAACCAGCATCAGTCTACACAGAATACACAGCCCATGCATGCATCCGCACAGACAGCACAGACCGTAGCAGTACCACAGCCACAGCCCATTGCTGCAACTCAGCAAGTCTCACAACAGATGTACCAGTATGCCCAGTCTGCTTACCCCGAATATTCCCGATATACATGAAACAGCCTAGAGAGGGAAGGTGGCTTGCCTCTTATCGAGATTCCTGTAGATCAAGAAGGTCCTTATGTACACAGTCAAGTATTGGGGAAAGATAGAAAGTTTTTAATTGACACAGGGGCAAGTCGCACTACAATAAGTCATGACGAAGTTCCAGGGGCACCCCTCTCAGGCTCACAAAATGTTTCCCTTGGTTTTTCAGGACAACCTATTGTAAATGAAGTCTCAGAACCAGTTCCCCTGGCTGTGGGTCCATTATCACGCGTTACAGACCTGTTACTAACAAAATCATGTCCGGAAAATCTGTTAGGAATTAAAACACTGAAGGCTCTAGGAGCTATAATATGCTGCTCCCCGGAGGGGGTTAGACTCTTTCTGCGGGATTTCAAGGGTCATTACGTCCTTCGTGAGTTTGACGTCAGATTGAAAAATGTACCTGATTACTTGTGGGCAAAAGGCCCAACTGATGTAGGATGTATGCACATTACACCATACCGCGTTACCCTCAAGGCAGGTGTTGTATTACCCAGAATCAGACAATACAAGTTACCACCCGATGCTGTAGCGGCTTTACTGAAAATCATTGAAGAGCTCATTGCCCAAGGAGTGGTCGTCGAGACCGACTCCAATATCTGTAACTCACCCATCATTCCGATTCTTAAACGTACTGATCCCAATGCACCGCCAGTATATCGGCTGGTGATTGATCTCCGAGAATTGAATAAATGCATTATCCCACAGTATCCTGTGGTCCCCGATATATCATCTCTCTTGACTGCTATTGATTCAGAAGCAACGTTCTTTACTGTAATTGATCTCAAGAACGCCTTCTTCAGCGTGCCTATTGATCCAGAGAGCCAATATCTCTTCGGATTCTGTTTAAATGGACGCAGTTTCAAATTTTCGCGCGCACCTCAAGGATTCACAGAAAGCCCCAGCATCTATAGTCAAGCACTGAAAAGACAACTAGATTGTATTCAAATGCCAGTTAACACCGCTTTACTACAATACGTCGATGATCTGCTGATCACCGCACGAAGTGAGCCCGAATGTGAAAAAGCATCACTGACAGTTTTACATTTCCTGGCCGACAAGGGACACAAGGTGTCTCCTTCGAAGCTACAATTCTGTGTTCAGCAAGTTGTGTACTTGGGTCACTTGCTGTCCAAAGTGGGGAGACAGCTCACTCCCGATCGCATTCAGTTAATTGTGAACATGCCGCAACCCAAGACACAAAAGGAAGTGCGGGCCTTCATAGGCCTCACCTCGTACTGCAGACAATGGATTCCCCAGTATGCATTTCTAGCTAAACCACTCATCCAGTTAACGACACAGGAGGCAGCGACTTCGACTGTCCTCCCTTGGACTCAGGAACACACACAAGCTTTTGAAGAATTAAAGAAAGTTTTATGCCAAGCACCAGTTTTAGCGACACCATGTTACAGCAAACCGTTTACACTTTTTGTTACAGAACGTGATGGCACAGCGTTGTCTGTCCTCACTCAAGACCAAGCAGGTTCACATAAGCCTTGTGCTTATTTTTCTAGTACATTGGATTCAGTAGCTCAAGCACTCCCTGCGTGCTTAAAGTCAGTAGCAGCAACAGCGTTAGCAATAAGACAAAGTGATTCAATTGTTTTAGGTCATCAGTTAACAGTTCAAGTACCACATTCTGTAGAGGTTTTGTTAAACAGAACCCAGACTCAACACTTAACTATAGCACGACTGACAGGTTATGAATTAACACTATTCCAGCCACACATAGAAATCAGACGTTGCAGCATCCTGAACCCCGCAACACTGTTACCTACAGTTATGACAGATCCAGCTCCGCATGATTGTATAGAAATAATTAATGCAGTAACTAAGCCTAGACGAGACTTAACAGATGTCCCATTGACAAATCCAGACCTGACACTTTATGTGGACGGTTCATGCATGAGAACAAGTACAGGAGAATTAGTGGCCGCGTACGCCGTGACCACTGAAACTGAAATTAAAGAAACACATCGTATTGACACCCTGTCTGCTCAAGCAGCAGAGCTCATCGCTCTGACTCGAGCCTGTATTCTAGCCAAGAACAGAAATGTTAACATATACACAGATTCCCGCTATGCCTTCGGAGTTGTACACGACTTCGGAGTCCTCTGGCAAGAACGAGGTTTTCTGACTTCCCATGGGGCCAAGATACAACATGGCCCCCTCATTCAAGCACTGTTAGAAGCAATACATTTGCCCTCGGGCATATCTGTCATGAAGTGTAAAGCACATACTAAAGTCACAGATTCTGTTTCCCAGGGTAACGACCTGGCAGACCAGACAGCAAAACATACAGCATTGACTTACACCCAGACTACTGATGTGACAAAGACAATAGTCCAGACCCAGTGTATGGCAGTTAGAGATCCCGCCCTAGATGTAATTGATATCCAGACACATGCTACTCCAGAGGAGATAAAGAAATGGACTGAACTAGGAGGGATTCAGACAGATCAAGGTTGGGTGACGAAGGGAAAATCTATATGGTTTCTCCCCGACTCAATGGTTCAAGTCATGATAAATACAGCACATAGTCCTGCCCATCTTGGAGAGAAAGCCATGTTAGACAGTTTACAGAATCTCTGGTACAACAAACACTTACGAGCAGCAGCAAAACAGAAAGTGCGTACTTGCATGATCTGTTGTCAGTTCAATCCAGGTAAAAGCGTCCCTGTTGAGCAAGGTGGATTTCATCCTCCCGATCACCCTTTTGAAGTCCTCCAGATGGATTATATCCAGATGAATAGCTGTAGAGGATTTAAGTATGTCCTTGTAATTGTTTGTGCTCTGTCCCGCTGGACCGAAGCATACCCAGTCCCAGACTACACTGCTCCGACCACTGCCAGACAGTTGGTTCGTGAATTCTTCCCACGGTACGGTTTGCCCCGTGTCGTGTATTCAGACAACGGACAGCCGTTCTCGTCCGAGCTGATGAGACAAGTTTCTCTCTTGCTAGGATATCAGTGGAGGTTCCACTGTGTCCGACATCCCGAAGCAGCTGGCCTTGTAGAAAGGCATAATCAGACACTAAAAATCCGTCTTGCCAAGATCTGTCAGGAAAAAGGGGTCGACTGGATAGTCGCCCTGCCCGTGGCACTATTCTACATGAGGATGGTCGCCCACTCGAGATCAGGGCTATCCCCGTACGAAGTGGTCTTTGGCAGACCGCCGAATATGTGGGGGACGCCCGTTCCGAAAAAGATCACTGATATTGATTGTAACATGTTGACAGATTACCTTGCCTCCTTGATGTCTGCACTCCAATCATGTCGTTCACAGGTTGCCGCAGCCTTCCCTGACAACACCGATGTAAAGGCGCATGAGGTCCGCCCAGGTGACCTGGTAGTCGTCCGGAATTTCGACCGGAAAAGTCCGCTGGAGCCCCGCTGGAAGTCTCCAAAGACCGTTCTGCTTACCACCAGGACCGCCGTGAAAATCGAGGGGAGAAAGGGGTGGGTCCACACGAGTCACATCAAACTATGCAATGAACTAAAAAACGGACTGAAACAGGACTCTGACTCGTCCACCCCCACCAAAGACTGTGTCGAAGCACAAGACGTTACTGTGCCTAAAAGAGAAAAGACTCCTCAAGAACTTTACCGAATGAAGCTTCGATCTAGCAAGTCAGACAGTTTAATTGTTTAAGTCCTCCCTTAGGTGAATCGGTTAAATAGTTTCTGACATGTATCCCCTAGATCGAGTTAGAGAGAGAGAGGAAAAGAGAAGAACATATTGCAAATCACTTCGTAGTCACTGCATAGTGACACTAATAATCATGTTTATTCTGAGTATTCTAATTATTATTGCCAGCATTCTGCTTCCTATGTACTGGCCTATTTTCAGGCGTGAACAATCTGCTTACAATGTCTCTGCTGAACACACTTTTAGTGAACTTCCTGCACATGAACTCTCTTACAGACTTGCGCTGCGCAACAATACATTCATTAGTATGTTACACCATTCCCATCAGACAAATAATGCTACAGACTGTTGGATATGTGGCCGACTCCCTCCCTACCAGAATTACAAGGGAGCTCTGCCTCTCTTTCCGTACCCATTCACTCACAATGGCTCCTGTGGAGCATGGTTTAAAATAATTAACTCTTTAGATCCTGATATTGCTGTTTTCGATGGGGGCTGGGTTTGGGGAAACTTGAACTTAGTCCTGCTCAACGTCTGTTATCCGGATAAAGAAGGACTTCCCACTCGAATAGGAACTGATCTAGAAAATGAAGTATATGGATTAGGTAATTACACAATTAGCCTTATGATCCTCACTGTTGAATCTGAAACTGCTCCAGTTCTGCCCCATATGTTAGTACTACCAGTCACAGGTGAATTATGTGTTAGCAAGAAAGGTTCAGTACACGTAGGTCATAGTAAATGCACTACTGTGGTCGAGTTCAGTGACCATGGTAAATCGTCCTTTAAAGCTATCAGTCATTCCTACTTTGTTTGTGGTCATACCGCATACATACGTTTGCCTCCAGATTGGGATGGTACCTGTTACATTGCCTTCCTTCTGCCACCTGTTTTCCTAGCTCCTCCTGATTACCATAGAAATACGAATCTAGCACCGAATAGACCCAAAAGAGATATTCCCCTTGTCGACTACACAGAAACGGCATGGGAACAGTACACTGATTTCAATAAAGGATTCTTTTTCTTCCTAGGACCTGTCCAAAACAGTAAATTAATACGCAGATTAACGAGAACACTTGAAACAGTAGTGAACGAAACTGCCTCCGCTCTAGGTAACTTAACAGAGGAGCAGTCTGCTATACGGACTGTTGTCCTTCAAAATCGTCTTGTGATTGACGTCATCTTGGCAGATAGAGGTGGAGCTTGTAAGGTCATCGGGTCAAGTTGCTGTGTTTTCATTCCACAAAACGCACCATCTGTCTATCAAGCTATCACCCGTTTACATAAAATTGCAAATCAGATACATCAGAATCCAGGCACCTGGACTTGGTCCGGTTGGTTCTGGACTACGTTAACAGCTTGGGGATGGAAGATCTTATCCTTCCTAGGCATTGGTCTTGTTATAGTATTCAGTTGTTGCCTGTGCCTGCAGTGTGGGCCAGCGATATGTGGACTGTGTGCCACATCCTGCATTGAGCATTCCAGTTGCCTCTCAAACAGTCAAAGAAAGAAAGACGAACATATAATGTTACAAGAACAAACCGATCGATTTATGAGGATCGATATATCATGAAGGGTCCGTAGGGAACAAGGAGGGAATGAGGTAATATAAATTTTATGGTCATGTTGTGTTCCCTAGCGAGTACCCCACCGACTCCATGTACGAGTTAAAAGTGCATGTAACTTCCCTCCTGTACCAGCTATGAAGACGCAAATACATTTGCGTCCAACGTTAACTTGTCCTCTTTCAGACCCACCATGAATGGGTTTGATGGTCCGTTCCTAAGTATGCTATGCCAACGTCTTTTTGAAGTGTACTCCTACGTTTTTCAGCCTGGCTGAAAGTAGGCCCTGAATCTCTGCCACCGAGCCTCTTTTCTGGCTTCTGACTGCGAGGGCCTCTGCCCAAGCAGCCCCCGTACCCGTGAACTCTGACTTACTTCTAGCGCGGCCCTCCGTGCTCAGCTCAGCCTGCTGCCTGCCAAGATTGACTATAACCTTCGAGTTATCTGTTTTCCTCCCCGAAGATACATTCCAGCCTGCTAGCTTCAGTAAACATCCTTCCTCAGCTACAGGGCTAAAGGGCCGACCTGTCTTTATGCAAGTAATTCATAGCCTCTGTTGCCATGCTTCCATGGAAGGCCCCATGCCCCACGCTTCTCATACAGACACTCAGGCGCTTATACACGCACTCACAGCAAGTATAGAATAGCTTCTGCTCTAGAGACCTTTCTGCCCAGATAGCTTAGTTCCTAAACACCAGATATCAGATATGATAGAAGCACAAGTTGATCTGACATGCCAGACTTCTGTCTCTCCCCGTCAGTGTAAATGTCAAGTCCCCTGCACCCCGTCTATCACACGTCATGCAGCTGCGCGCGCATCCAAGCTTCCGATTTCCGCTGACATTGCAACATTCTGTTAGCACCACCCCTTGGTGCCACCCACTTGCGTCACCTATCAGTGACGTTTCTAGCACACACGCCTAGTTTACGCCTCTTGATGATGTACTAGCACCACGTGTATACTGTTATCTTGTCTTCTCTCAGCTGTTACGCCTCTTACATTGAACATTATGATGTAAATCAAGTATATAAGCTATGTATTGTCAATAAACGACGGCGCGCTCATCTATCCCTTCTGACACCCTGTGTGGTGGTCAGAACATGATATCCTGATTCCTTTATGAGGAATAAAAACCCTTAGAAACTCTTACACCACGGACTCTGTTTTCCTTCATTTCGATTGAGTTATTATTGATTAAGTACTTACCTGCATAGAAATTAAGAGAGTAAATTAATTATTTACATCATTTTGGCGCCCGAATAGGGACCCCTCCCCCACCTCACGCGCCGGAAGGTGCGTTGCAATCCGTGTCCCCTGCCATCAGTTAGACGGACAACACGTGTACTGGCAGGATTTCCTGCATCCCCCTCTGACACACGGAGGTGACGAAGACTGCGATCAGTGCCCAGACGAGGCGGTGAGGAGTGCGGAGGATCCCGACCAGAGCCCAGCCGAAGGAAGCAAGGTCCGAGGTGTGAAGAGGCCCACCAGTTTTCCGAAGTTTTCCGAAGTTTTCCGAAGTTTTCCGAAGTTTTCCGAAGTTCCGAGTCGAGTCCAGTCGAGTTTTCCGAGGCCTTCTGTTTTCCGTGCTTCCCGGTGAGTACCATTGCTGGGTCGTATCTAGACGGGTTTGGGTACGCAAGTCCGGTCTGCACTGTTTTTAGGCAGTGTATCTGTACTGTTTAGCAGTATATAAAGTATTCCGAATTTCTGCACTGTTACAGCAGTGTATCTGTATCGTTGAGCGGTACATTCAGAGTAGGGGGAAGTTAGCTATGTCTTTAAATGTTTCATGTGATTAATGTCGTGGTATGAATGTGATTGTTCTTGTGTATTATTGTGTTTTTTTTGTTTAAATAGTTACAGGCGAAATTAAGTATTAAGGATCAAGCATTTCAGTATCAAGTAGGCACAATGCCGTTTTTTAACAAATTAAAGCAGATAGGAACTAGGAAAGGGATGTTAGAGGAAGAGATTCCAATCCCCCCTAGGGACACTCCAGGTAATTTCATGTATAATAAGCATGGCATAGACGCCATCTTGTATCTAGAGTTATGGACAGATTATACCAAGCACCTAGAGGAAAGATACCGATGGCCAGTTAACGGAACATGGGATGCCGAGTGCATCATAAAGGTAGAAGAAATATTACGGAAAAAGAAAGCTAGACAATCTCAGAAAGACGCCATAGAATTTTGGCGTAAGGAATCACGTAAGCGTGCTGATAGAGCACTCCGTAGAGAAGACAGGCTTAAAGAATCAGAAAAGGCCCAAGAAAACGAATTAGTTACTGAGGGAATTCGAGTAAAAGTAGAACAAATAGATCGTATCCTAAATGGCAAAGTGAACAACATGTATCTTTTGGCCGATGGTACCCCTGACGCCATTTCAGAAATACCGAAAAATTTGCCGTCACCATTAGTTCCAACTAAAGTAATGCATAAGACTACTAAAGACATATTCCTAAATTCATATCTCGAAGATGTAGCGCCAGCTTACACCAATCTGCCTGTTCGTGCCCTGCCTACTGACAGGGCCGGGGGTGGTACTGCCCCCCAAGATCACTCTCAGCCGACACCGAAAAAGACTAGTTCCGTTCCGCCAGCCCCGCCACTTCCCTCACCTAAAACTGATCTACCGAAACCACTTCAATCAGATCCTACTAAAAGACAAATTCAGATACTGACTACACACAGAGATAATGCCCAAGTTTCCGCTTCAGGAGGTGCGACCGCGGGTCTCCAGACCCCGCCACCGACTCACAGATTAAATCTCAGAGGTATGCAGAGTCCTTTTACGCACAGATCCCCCCGTTCTTCTAATTCATCCCGTCTTGATGCACTAAAAGAAAATATGTCAGTTTGTAGATATGATCCAGAACCTGGACAGGACGACTTAATGATATTAGCGTCTTTACGGTTAAGATCTGCTACTGATAGTTTGTTATGTTATGCAGGAATGAAGGAGCACCTAGATAGAATATATGAGTTCGTTCAAACGGGAAAGGACCCCGACAGTATTAAGGATGCCCTGGAGAAACAGAAAGTTACCATGCAAGCACTGATACTACGATTTTTCATAAATTGTCTAATAAGAGAACGAGACAGGCCCGGAACAGAGCAGAGTGAATTGGATGCATTGAACAAGTGGGGTCAAAATATAGCCGATGGAAAACACGACAGACAAAATTGCATAGAGGCCATGTATAAAAAGATTAAGAAAGCAGTGATAGCAGTACACGAGAAAGAGAAAGAAAAGGCTCCCTCCGAGGAGGAAGAAGAATCTGAAGAACTAGAACCGACTACAAGCACTATAGCATATGTAGGTAAGGGAACTTATCTTAGGAAGGGTATCCGTCCAGAAAGCAAGAGAGTTTTCTTCTCTGCCTTAACGAATCCGAATTCTGCTGAACATCAGTTCCAGGAAACTGATAAACGGCTTCGAGATCGAGTTGGGTACCATGTACTCAATTCTATGGATGAACAAGAATTAGCCCGATCAGCGGTATCATGGGCCGAAAATGCAGACATATATAATGATGACACCGTAGCACAGACATTTCTGAACCTCTCCCCCGACGAACAGAAATTAGCAGGTATATATATGATTCAGCACCTTCTCATTAAGTACAGAAAACATTATTCCGATCCAGGTCCCTTACATGAGACACTAGAAGCACTACTGATGGATAGATGGAGAGGCCTAAGCACTAAATTAGTTCAAATAATTCTAGAACAACGACGCAGATATGACACCTTTGTAAGTCCTGAATATGTTCCCGCCCCACCTCCAGAAAGGAAAATGTACCATATGCAGTGCGGGGGTGGTATTGAAAGTCAGAACCCCTTGCGAGAAGTGCACCCTGTTATGGGTGAGGATAAAATTTTGAAACGCGTGTATGTACACACGCCTCTAACTAAATTAGAACTGTTAGAAATGAAGAAATTAGTACCGTGCCATGATAAAGACCCTGCAGGTTTTCATAGAGAGCTCAAAGACATGTTACTGATGGGGGACTACACATATGATGATATCATGAAAATGTTGAAAGTATTATTGCCTACGGGTATATTCGAGAAATTAAAGGAAAAGGACTGGGAGGTGGGAGACGCAAAGATTGCCTGGGCAGAAATAGAGGATGAAGAAAAGAAACGGGTTCCAGGGTTAGGCCTTGGGGACAAAACTAAAGCATTACCAGGTTTAATAGTACAGGTCCTGCCCAGATTATTGACAACTAGAAAGGAGGATTGGGATGCAATCTCGTCCTGTAAACAGAAACATGATGAAGATACTAGCGACTTTTATTCAAGATTCGAGAAATGTTTTATTATCAATAGTGGCCTCCAGCCAAGTAGCGAGTCGTACCCACATCTTTTTGTATCAAAGTTAGTCGAGAATTCCCTACCGTTAGTTAAAAATAGAGTGTATAAAGTCGAGAGTACATGGCAAGCAAATACGCCATCCCAGATGTTACAAATGTTACAATATCACCAGAATAGAATTAGGGAAGAACAAGATCAGGAACAGAAGCGCATGAAAGACACGAAAATGAAAATGTTAGTAGCCCAGACGGTCCCATCCGACAGTCACAGGAAAGGTACGACCCAGACAAGTCACGCTGCAGCTCCTGTTAAAGGGACATGCAATTATTGCAAGCAGCCAGGTCACTACGTACACGAATGTGCAGTTCTGAAACATAACATAGCGACAGGTAAAACTAAAGAGAGACCGCATCCGCCTAGACAAGACCATAACCAGCATCAGTCTACACAGAATACACAGCCCATGCATGCATCCGCACAGACAGCACAGACCGTAGCAGTACCACAGCCACAGCCCATTGCTGCAACTCAGCAAGTCTCACAACAGATGTACCAGTATGCCCAGTCTGCTTACCCCGAATATTCCCGATATACATGAAACAGCCTAGAGAGGGAAGGTGGCTTGCCTCTTATCGAGATTCCTGTAGATCAAGAAGGTCCTTATGTACACAGTCAAGTATTGGGGAAAGATAGAAAGTTTTTAATTGACACAGGGGCAAGTCGCACTACAATAAGTCATGACGAAGTTCCAGGGGCACCCCTCTCAGGCTCACAAAATGTTTCCCTTGGTTTTTCAGGACAACCTATTGTAAATGAAGTCTCAGAACCAGTTCCCCTGGCTGTGGGTCCATTATCACGCGTTACAGACCTGTTACTAACAAAATCATGTCCGGAAAATCTGTTAGGAATTAAAACACTGAAGGCTCTAGGAGCTATAATATGCTGCTCCCCGGAGGGGGTTAGACTCTTTCTGCGGGATTTCAAGGGTCATTACGTCCTTCGTGAGTTTGACGTCAGATTGAAAAATGTACCTGATTACTTGTGGGCAAAAGGCCCAACTGATGTAGGATGTATGCACATTACACCATACCGCGTTACCCTCAAGGCAGGTGTTGTATTACCCAGAATCAGACAATACAAGTTACCACCCGATGCTGTAGCGGCTTTACTGAAAATCATTGAAGAGCTCATTGCCCAAGGAGTGGTCGTCGAGACCGACTCCAATATCTGTAACTCACCCATCATTCCGATTCTTAAACGTACTGATCCCAATGCACCGCCAGTATATCGGCTGGTGATTGATCTCCGAGAATTGAATAAATGCATTATCCCACAGTATCCTGTGGTCCCCGATATATCATCTCTCTTGACTGCTATTGATTCAGAAGCAACGTTCTTTACTGTAATTGATCTCAAGAACGCCTTCTTCAGCGTGCCTATTGATCCAGAGAGCCAATATCTCTTCGGATTCTGTTTAAATGGACGCAGTTTCAAATTTTCGCGCGCACCTCAAGGATTCACAGAAAGCCCCAGCATCTATAGTCAAGCACTGAAAAGACAACTAGATTGTATTCAAATGCCAGTTAACACCGCTTTACTACAATACGTCGATGATCTGCTGATCACCGCACGAAGTGAGCCCGAATGTGAAAAAGCATCACTGACAGTTTTACATTTCCTGGCCGACAAGGGACACAAGGTGTCTCCTTCGAAGCTACAATTCTGTGTTCAGCAAGTTGTGTACTTGGGTCACTTGCTGTCCAAAGTGGGGAGACAGCTCACTCCCGATCGCATTCAGTTAATTGTGAACATGCCGCAACCCAAGACACAAAAGGAAGTGCGGGCCTTCATAGGCCTCACCTCGTACTGCAGACAATGGATTCCCCAGTATGCATTTCTAGCTAAACCACTCATCCAGTTAACGACACAGGAGGCAGCGACTTCGACTGTCCTCCCTTGGACTCAGGAACACACACAAGCTTTTGAAGAATTAAAGAAAGTTTTATGCCAAGCACCAGTTTTAGCGACACCATGTTACAGCAAACCGTTTACACTTTTTGTTACAGAACGTGATGGCACAGCGTTGTCTGTCCTCACTCAAGACCAAGCAGGTTCACATAAGCCTTGTGCTTATTTTTCTAGTACATTGGATTCAGTAGCTCAAGCACTCCCTGCGTGCTTAAAGTCAGTAGCAGCAACAGCGTTAGCAATAAGACAAAGTGATTCAATTGTTTTAGGTCATCAGTTAACAGTTCAAGTACCACATTCTGTAGAGGTTTTGTTAAACAGAACCCAGACTCAACACTTAACTATAGCACGACTGACAGGTTATGAATTAACACTATTCCAGCCACACATAGAAATCAGACGTTGCAGCATCCTGAACCCCGCAACACTGTTACCTACAGTTATGACAGATCCAGCTCCGCATGATTGTATAGAAATAATTAATGCAGTAACTAAGCCTAGACGAGACTTAACAGATGTCCCATTGACAAATCCAGACCTGACACTTTATGTGGACGGTTCATGCATGAGAACAAGTACAGGAGAATTAGTGGCCGCGTACGCCGTGACCACTGAAACTGAAATTAAAGAAACACATCGTATTGACACCCTGTCTGCTCAAGCAGCAGAGCTCATCGCTCTGACTCGAGCCTGTATTCTAGCCAAGAACAGAAATGTTAACATATACACAGATTCCCGCTATGCCTTCGGAGTTGTACACGACTTCGGAGTCCTCTGGCAAGAACGAGGTTTTCTGACTTCCCATGGGGCCAAGATACAACATGGCCCCCTCATTCAAGCACTGTTAGAAGCAATACATTTGCCCTCGGGCATATCTGTCATGAAGTGTAAAGCACATACTAAAGTCACAGATTCTGTTTCCCAGGGTAACGACCTGGCAGACCAGACAGCAAAACATACAGCATTGACTTACACCCAGACTACTGATGTGACAAAGACAATAGTCCAGACCCAGTGTATGGCAGTTAGAGATCCCGCCCTAGATGTAATTGATATCCAGACACATGCTACTCCAGAGGAGATAAAGAAATGGACTGAACTAGGAGGGATTCAGACAGATCAAGGTTGGGTGACGAAGGGAAAATCTATATGGTTTCTCCCCGACTCAATGGTTCAAGTCATGATAAATACAGCACATAGTCCTGCCCATCTTGGAGAGAAAGCCATGTTAGACAGTTTACAGAATCTCTGGTACAACAAACACTTACGAGCAGCAGCAAAACAGAAAGTGCGTACTTGCATGATCTGTTGTCAGTTCAATCCAGGTAAAAGCGTCCCTGTTGAGCAAGGTGGATTTCATCCTCCCGATCACCCTTTTGAAGTCCTCCAGATGGATTATATCCAGATGAATAGCTGTAGAGGATTTAAGTATGTCCTTGTAATTGTTTGTGCTCTGTCCCGCTGGACCGAAGCATACCCAGTCCCAGACTACACTGCTCCGACCACTGCCAGACAGTTGGTTCGTGAATTCTTCCCACGGTACGGTTTGCCCCGTGTCGTGTATTCAGACAACGGACAGCCGTTCTCGTCCGAGCTGATGAGACAAGTTTCTCTCTTGCTAGGATATCAGTGGAGGTTCCACTGTGTCCGACATCCCGAAGCAGCTGGCCTTGTAGAAAGGCATAATCAGACACTAAAAATCCGTCTTGCCAAGATCTGTCAGGAAAAAGGGGTCGACTGGATAGTCGCCCTGCCCGTGGCACTATTCTACATGAGGATGGTCGCCCACTCGAGATCAGGGCTATCCCCGTACGAAGTGGTCTTTGGCAGACCGCCGAATATGTGGGGGACGCCCGTTCCGAAAAAGATCACTGATATTGATTGTAACATGTTGACAGATTACCTTGCCTCCTTGATGTCTGCACTCCAATCATGTCGTTCACAGGTTGCCGCAGCCTTCCCTGACAACACCGATGTAAAGGCGCATGAGGTCCGCCCAGGTGACCTGGTAGTCGTCCGGAATTTCGACCGGAAAAGTCCGCTGGAGCCCCGCTGGAAGTCTCCAAAGACCGTTCTGCTTACCACCAGGACCGCCGTGAAAATCGAGGGGAGAAAGGGGTGGGTCCACACGAGTCACATCAAACTATGCAATGAACTAAAAAACGGACTGAAACAGGACTCTGACTCGTCCACCCCCACCAAAGACTGTGTCGAAGCACAAGACGTTACTGTGCCTAAAAGAGAAAAGACTCCTCAAGAACTTTACCGAATGAAGCTTCGATCTAGCAAGTCAGACAGTTTAATTGTTTAAGTCCTCCCTTAGGTGAATCGGTTAAATAGTTTCTGACATGTATCCCCTAGATCGAGTTAGAGAGAGAGAGGAAAAGAGAAGAACATATTGCAAATCACTTCGTAGTCACTGCATAGTGACACTAATAATCATGTTTATTCTGAGTATTCTAATTATTATTGCCAGCATTCTGCTTCCTATGTACTGGCCTATTTTCAGGCGTGAACAATCTGCTTACAATGTCTCTGCTGAACACACTTTTAGTGAACTTCCTGCACATGAACTCTCTTACAGACTTGCGCTGCGCAACAATACATTCATTAGTATGTTACACCATTCCCATCAGACAAATAATGCTACAGACTGTTGGATATGTGGCCGACTCCCTCCCTACCAGAATTACAAGGGAGCTCTGCCTCTCTTTCCGTACCCATTCACTCACAATGGCTCCTGTGGAGCATGGTTTAAAATAATTAACTCTTTAGATCCTGATATTGCTGTTTTCGATGGGGGCTGGGTTTGGGGAAACTTGAACTTAGTCCTGCTCAACGTCTGTTATCCGGATAAAGAAGGACTTCCCACTCGAATAGGAACTGATCTAGAAAATGAAGTATATGGATTAGGTAATTACACAATTAGCCTTATGATCCTCACTGTTGAATCTGAAACTGCTCCAGTTCTGCCCCATATGTTAGTACTACCAGTCACAGGTGAATTATGTGTTAGCAAGAAAGGTTCAGTACACGTAGGTCATAGTAAATGCACTACTGTGGTCGAGTTCAGTGACCATGGTAAATCGTCCTTTAAAGCTATCAGTCATTCCTACTTTGTTTGTGGTCATACCGCATACATACGTTTGCCTCCAGATTGGGATGGTACCTGTTACATTGCCTTCCTTCTGCCACCTGTTTTCCTAGCTCCTCCTGATTACCATAGAAATACGAATCTAGCACCGAATAGACCCAAAAGAGATATTCCCCTTGTCGACTACACAGAAACGGCATGGGAACAGTACACTGATTTCAATAAAGGATTCTTTTTCTTCCTAGGACCTGTCCAAAACAGTAAATTAATACGCAGATTAACGAGAACACTTGAAACAGTAGTGAACGAAACTGCCTCCGCTCTAGGTAACTTAACAGAGGAGCAGTCTGCTATACGGACTGTTGTCCTTCAAAATCGTCTTGTGATTGACGTCATCTTGGCAGATAGAGGTGGAGCTTGTAAGGTCATCGGGTCAAGTTGCTGTGTTTTCATTCCACAAAACGCACCATCTGTCTATCAAGCTATCACCCGTTTACATAAAATTGCAAATCAGATACATCAGAATCCAGGCACCTGGACTTGGTCCGGTTGGTTCTGGACTACGTTAACAGCTTGGGGATGGAAGATCTTATCCTTCCTAGGCATTGGTCTTGTTATAGTATTCAGTTGTTGCCTGTGCCTGCAGTGTGGGCCAGCGATATGTGGACTGTGTGCCACATCCTGCATTGAGCATTCCAGTTGCCTCTCAAACAGTCAAAGAAAGAAAGACGAACATATAATGTTACAAGAACAAACCGATCGATTTATGAGGATCGATATATCATGAAGGGTCCGTAGGGAACAAGGAGGGAATGAGGTAATATAAATTTTATGGTCATGTTGTGTTCCCTAGCGAGTACCCCACCGACTCCATGTACGAGTTAAAAGTGCATGTAACTTCCCTCCTGTACCAGCTATGAAGACGCAAATACATTTGCGTCCAACGTTAACTTGTCCTCTTTCAGACCCACCATGAATGGGTTTGATGGTCCGTTCCTAAGTATGCTATGCCAACGTCTTTTTGAAGTGTACTCCTACGTTTTTCAGCCTGGCTGAAAGTAGGCCCTGAATCTCTGCCACCGAGCCTCTTTTCTGGCTTCTGACTGCGAGGGCCTCTGCCCAAGCAGCCCCCGTACCCGTGAACTCTGACTTACTTCTAGCGCGGCCCTCCGTGCTCAGCTCAGCCTGCTGCCTGCCAAGATTGACTATAACCTTCGAGTTATCTGTTTTCCTCCCCGAAGATACATTCCAGCCTGCTAGCTTCAGTAAACATCCTTCCTCAGCTACAGGGCTAAAGGGCCGACCTGTCTTTATGCAAGTAATTCATAGCCTCTGTTGCCATGCTTCCATGGAAGGCCCCATGCCCCACGCTTCTCATACAGACACTCAGGCGCTTATACACGCACTCACAGCAAGTATAGAATAGCTTCTGCTCTAGAGACCTTTCTGCCCAGATAGCTTAGTTCCTAAACACCAGATATCAGATATGATAGAAGCACAAGTTGATCTGACATGCCAGACTTCTGTCTCTCCCCGTCAGTGTAAATGTCAAGTCCCCTGCACCCCGTCTATCACACGTCATGCAGCTGCGCGCGCATCCAAGCTTCCGATTTCCGCTGACATTGCAACATTCTGTTAGCACCACCCCTTGGTGCCACCCACTTGCGTCACCTATCAGTGACGTTTCTAGCACACACGCCTAGTTTACGCCTCTTGATGATGTACTAGCACCACGTGTATACTGTTATCTTGTCTTCTCTCAGCTGTTACGCCTCTTACATTGAACATTATGATGTAAATCAAGTATATAAGCTATGTATTGTCAATAAACGACGGCGCGCTCATCTATCCCTTCTGACACCCTGTGTGGTGGTCAGAACATGATATCCTGATTCCTTTATGAGGAATAAAAACCCTTAGAAACTCTTACACCACGGACTCTGTTTTCCTTCATTTCGATTGAGTTATTATTGATTAAGTACTTACCTGCATAGAAATTAAGAGAGTAAATTAATTATTTACATCAGTTCAACCAGATCTTTCCATCAATGCTTTATTCTACCTGGGTGAATATTTGCTAAAATGATGTCAAGTTACCAAATAAATATG
>NW_028250988.1:0-5000 GCF_964263255.1 Lissotriton vulgaris
CACAGTCGTGAACATCACTGTGTTCTGTATATATATATATATATGTATATATATATATATATATATGTATATCAAAACCAAGAAAGTCCTCGAAGGAAAGGTCACACAGGAAGGGTTTCCACACACCATCACCGGCAGTTGCCAGCACCACAGCCAGCGCAGCGTTCGCATTGCAGAATGCCAAACATTTCAAGCCGTAGCCCTTGATCACCGGCCTGCAATTGACACAAAGAGGCATCCATTAAACAAGGAACTTTTATTTGCTGATAACAGTCCCGCCGCAGTGGGCGTGAGCAGGCATGGCATCATGGTAAATGTAGTCCATCTGCTAAGGACCTAACGTTCCAAATATAACCCAGTGGCTTGGGTGCCTCATAGTGTCACAATGTTAGTCCCAGTGGGTGAGCGCTTGCGTGGTAACCGCAGTGTGGCACACCAATTTAATCCAGGGATGAGGCCCCTTCCGCTCCTGAAATGCGCCCGTAATCAAGAGCACCAGGATCCGCCGTGATACAGCAGCAGGACCTTTCCGCGGCCGGACGAGCCGCTCAACATCAAAACCAAGAGAGTCCTCAAAGGAAAGGTCACACAGGAAGGGTTTCCACACACCATCACCGGCAGTTGCCAGCACCACAGCCAGCGCAGCGTTCGTATTGCAGAATGCCAAACGTTTCAAGCCGTAGCCCTTGATCACCGGCCTGCAATTGACACAAAGAGGCATCCATTAAACAAGGAACTTTTATTTGCTGATAACAGTCCCGCCCCAGTGGGTGTGAGCAGGCATGGCATCATGATAAATGTAGTCCATCAGCTAAGGACCTAACGTTCCAAATATAATCCAGTGGCTTGGGTGCCTCATAGTGTCACAATGTTAGTCCCAGTGGGTGAGCGCTTGTGTGGTAACCGCAGTGTGGCACACCAATTTAATCCAGGGATGAGGCCCCTTCCGCTCCTGAAATGCGCCTGTAATCACGAGCACCAGGATCCGCCGTGATACAGCAGCGGGACCTTTCCGCGGCCGGACGAGCCGCTCAACATCAAAACCAAGAGAGTCCTCAAAGGAAAGGTCACACAGGAAGGGTTTCCACACACCATCACTGGCAGTTGCCAGCACCACAGCCAGCGCAGCGTTCGTATTGCAGAATGCCAAACGTTTCAAGCCGTAGCCCTTGATCACCGGCCTGCAATTGACACAAAGAGGCATCCATTAAACAAGGAACTTTTATTTGCTGATAACAGTCCCGCCCCAGTGGGCGTGAGCAGGCATGGCATCATGGTAAATGTAGTCCATCTGCTAAGGACCTAACTTCCAAATATAACCCAGTGGCTTGGGTGCCTCATAGTGTCACAATGTTAGTCCCAGTGGGTGAGCGCTTGCGTGGTAACCACAGTGTGGCACACCAATTTAATCCAGGGATGAGGCCCCTTCCGCTCCTGAAATGCACCCGTAATCACGAGCACCAGGATCCGCCGTGATACAGCAGCGGGACCTTTCCGCGGCCGGACGAGCCGCTCAACATCAAAACCAAGAGAGTCCTCAAAGGAAAGGTCACACAGGAAGGGTTTCCATACACCATCACCGGCAGTTGCCAGCACCACAGCCAGCGCAGCATTCGTATTGCAGAATGCCAAACGTTTCAAGCCGTAGCCCTTGATCACCGGCCTGCAATTGACACAAAGAGGCATCCATTAAACAAGGAACTTTTATTTGCTGATAACAGTCCCGCCCCAGTGGGCGTGAGCAGGCATGGCATCATGGTAAATGTAGTCCATCTGCTAAGGACCTAACGTTCCAAATATAATCCAGTGGCTTGGGTGCCTCATAGTGTCACAATGTTAGTCCCAGTGGGTGAGCGCTTGCATGGTAACCGCAGTGTGGCACACCAATTTAATACAGGGATGAGGCCCCTTCCGCTCCTGAAATGCGCCCGTAATCACGAGCACCAGGATCCGCCGTGATACAGCAGCGGGACCTTTCCGCGGCCGGACGAGCCGCTCAACATCAAAACCAAGAGAGTCCTCAAAGGAAAGGTTACACAGGAAGGGTTTCCACACACCATCACCGGCAGTTGCCAGCACCACAGCCAGCGCAGCGTTCGTATTGCAGAATGCCAAACGTTTCAAGCCGTAGCCCTTGATCACCGGCCTGCAATTGACACAAAGAGGCATCCATTAAACAAGGAACTTTTATTTGCTGATAACAGTCCCGCCCCAGTGGGCGTGAGCAGGCATGGCATCATGGTAAATGTAGTCCATCTGCTAAGGACCTAACGTTCCAAATATAACCCAGTGGCTTGGGTGCCTCATAGTGTCACAATGTTAGTCCCAGTGGGTGAGCGCTTGCGTGGTAACCGCAGTGTGGCACACCAATTTAATCCAGGGATGAGGCCCCTTCCGCTCCTGAAATGCGCCCGTAATCACGAGCACCAGGATCCGCCGTGATACAGCAGCGGGACCTTTCCGCGGCCGGACGAGCCGCTCAACATCAAAACCAAGAGAGTCCTCAAAGGAAAGGTCACACAGGAAGGGTTTCCACACACCATCACCGGCAGTTGCCAGCACCACAGCCAGCGCAGCGTTCCTATTGCAGAATGCCAAACGTTTCAAGCCGTAGCCCTTGATCACCGGTCTGCAATTGACACAAAGAGGCATCCATTAAACAAGGAACTTTTATTTGCTGATAACAGTCCCGCCCCAGTGGGCGTGAGCAGGCATGGCATCATGGTAAATGTAGTCCATCTGCTAAGGACCTAACGTTTCAAATATAACCCAGTGGCTTGGGTGCCTCATAGTGTCACAATGTTAGTCCCAGTGGGTGAGTGCTTGCGTGGTAACCGCAGTGTGGCACACCAATTTAATCCAGGGATGAGGCCCCTTCCGCTCCTGAAATGCGCCCGTAATCACGAGCACCAAGATCCGCCGTGATACAGCAGCGGGACCTTTCCGCGGCCGGACGAGCCGCTCAACATCAAAACCAAGAGAGTCCTCAAAGGAAAGGTCACACAGGAAGGGTTTCCACACACCATCACCGGCAGTTGCCAGCACCACAGCCAGCGCAGCGTTCGTATTGCAGAATGCCAAACGTTTCAAGCCGTAGCCCTTGATCACCGGCCTGCAATTGACACAAAGAGGCATCCATTAAACAAGGAACTTTTATTTGCTGATAAAAGTCCCGCCCCAGTGGGCGTGAGCAGGCATGGCATCATGGTAAATGTAGTCCATCTGCTAAGGACCTAACGTTCCAAATATAACACAGTGGCTTGGGTGCCTCATAGTGTCACAATGTTAGTCCCAGTGGGCGAGCGCTTGCGTGGTAACAGCAGTGTGGCACACCAATTTAATCCAGGGATGAGGCCCCTTCCGCTCCTGAAATGCGCCCGTAATCACGAGCACCAGGATCCACCGTGATACAGCAGCGGGACCTTTCCGCGGCCGGACGAGCCGCTCAACATCAAAACCAAGAGAGTCCTCAAAGGAAAGGTCACACAGGAAGGGTTTCCACACACCATCACCGGCAGTTGCCAGCACCACAGCCAGCGCAGCGTTCGTATTGCAGAATGCCAAACGTTTCAAGCCGTAGCCCTTGATCACCGTCCTGCACTTGACACAAAGAGGCATCCATTAAACAAGGAACTTTTATTTGCTGATAACAGTCCCGCCCCAGTAGGCGTGAGCAGGCATGGCATCATGGTAAATGTAGTCCATCTGCTAAGGACCTAACGTTCCAAATATAACCCAGTGGCTTGGGTGCCTCATAGTGTCACAATGTTAGTCCCAGTGGGTGAGTGCTTGCGTGGTAACCGCAGTGTGGCACACCAATTTAATCCAGGGATGAGGCCCCTTCCGCTCCTGAAATGCGCCCGTAATCACGAGCACCAGGATCCGCCGTGATACAGCAGCGGGACCTTTCCGCGGCCGGACGAGCCGCTCAACATCAAAACCAAGAGAGTCCTCAAAGGAAAGGTCACACAGGAAGGGTTTCCACACACCATCACCGGCAGTTGCCAGCACCACAGCCAGCGCAGCGTTCGTATTGCAGAATGCCAAACGTTTCAAGCCGTAGCCCTTGATCACCGGCCTGCAATTGACACAAAGAGGCATCCATTAAACAAGGAACTTTTATTTGCTGATAACAGTCCCGCCCCAGTGGGCGTGAGCAGGCATGGCATCATGGTAAATGTAGTCCATCTGCTAAGGACCTAACGTTCCAAATATAACCCAGTGGCTTGGGTGCCTCATAGTGTCACAATGTTAGTCCCAGTGGGTGAGCGCTTGCGTGGTAACCGCAGTGTGGCACACCAATTTATTCAAGGGATGAGGCCCCTTCCGCTCCTGAAATGCGCCCGTAATCACGAGCACCAGGATCCGCTGTGATACAGCAGCGGGACCTTTCCGCGGCCGGACGAGCCGCTCAACATCAAAACCAAGAGAGTCCTCAAAGGAAAGGTCACACAGGAAGGGTTTCCACACACCATCACCGGCAGTTGCCAGCACCACGGCCAGCGCAGCGTTCGTATTGCAGAATGCCAAACGTTTCAAGCCGTAGCCCTTGATCACAGGCCTGCAATTGACACAAAGAGGCATCCATTAAACAAGGAACTTTTATTTGCTGATAACAGTCCCGCCCCAGTGGGCGTGAGCAGGCATGGCATCATGGTAAATGTAGTCCATCTGCTAAGGACCTAACGTTCCAAATATAACCCAGTGGCTTGGGTGCCTCATAGTGTCACAATGTTAGTCCCAGTGGGTGAGTGCTTGCGTGGTAACCGCAGTGTGGCACACCAATTTAATCCAGGGATGAGGCCCCTTCCGCTCCTGAAATGCGCCCGTAATCACGAGCACCATGATCCGCCGTGATACAGCAGTGGGACCTTTCCGCGGCCGGACGAGCCGCTCAACATCAAAACCAAGAGAGTCCTCAAAGGAAAGGTCACACAGGAAGGGTTTCCACACACCATCACCCGCAGTTGCCAGCACCACAGCCAGCGCAGCGTTCATAT
>NW_028250989.1:0-85829 GCF_964263255.1 Lissotriton vulgaris
GCCAGGGTGGAGGAGCCAGGCCTGGCATGCCACCCCGACCGCTTTTGGCAAGAGTCTTCAACTTTTGCAAAAGAGATGTTATTCTACAATCGGCACGAACTGCCCCACTGCTGTCCATAGACAATAGCAAGGTCACCATATTTCTAGACTTCACTCTATGGGTCCAGAAACAACGATGCAGTTTCCTGGACGTGAAGCGTGCACTGCAGGACCAAAGCATGAAATACGCCATGCTCTTCCCTGCCAAGCTGCGTGTGGCATCGGAGGGGAAGGTGTAGTTCTTTGCTAGGCCTGAAGATGCTTGGGACTGGCTTGAGTGTTGGAGAACAGTTGAAAAGAACCATCGTAAGCCTGCTGGGGACAGATATAGCAGCGATAGGTCAAACCCACGGACCAGGTCCCCGCCAGGTGGTACTTCAGCAACGCAGAGCCCAACAGGGTAAGGTTTGGTGGCTTGACATTGGCGTGGCTGGCCTTTGATCACTGGGATAGGCTGAGTTGAGGCTTGACGGATACACTGCGCCTTGTTGACAATCCACCACATTCTATCACTCCAGTGCTGTACAAGGTTTCACATAGTTCAATTTTGCATTTCTCAAAGGGGGGTGGTATAATTGCACTTGTCTTCTGGCTACACACCTTTCTTCTATTAGTCCCACGGATGAGATTGATGGTTTAAGGGTGTAATGAGCTGTTCCTTGGTCAAATTGACTGTTTGAACAATGACCTGAGGAGCGCAGACTGGTCTGGCATCGACAGCCCTCCACTTGACCTCTAGTAGAATGCAGATTCTAAATGTCCAGCTTGATTCTATTGTTTGTTCCAGTGGTGCTGGCATTGTTGTTTTTTGTATTACTTTTTGGCTACAGTCTACCATATCCAATTTTCACACTGTGGGGTCATATGCTGGGGATGCACATGCCCTCAGAAGTTGATGCTCCAGGGAGTGGTGTTGGATCATGTCCCAATACTGTTGAGGGTGGGCGACTGGCACTGTGCAAGTACGGGGTGGTGGGTTGTTCTATGCTCGCTGTGCAGGGAGGCAGGGTGGGGGGTGGGGGGTGGGTGTTGGGTGTCGGGGGATCAGGGGGGTATGTTTTTCCTGCTTTGAATTTTGTTCCTTTATCATGCTTTTTCTTTTTTCCCCTTTTTTTGTGGGGTCTTGTTATTTATTGCAGCAAATATTTTTTTCAATTCAAAAATTCTTTATTTCGGCCAATTTGGCCATAAAAGAGTACAGTATAAAATACAAATAGTCGCAAAGGGTCAAGAAGGGTATGTAAAAAAGGGATGAGAGAAAACATGTGACATTTAAAATTCATTTTCTATACACATGATAAAATTCTTGTGCAACAAAGATACACATTCTATAATACACTTTTTTAAAAAATATACCCAATTCAGTGCACTCATTTCTCAACAGTAAGGCTATCAGACAACGTCAATTAGTTTACGCCGCTTACATCACATAGCTAGCAGGAATTTAGATAGTGCAAACACAATAGAGCTCAATGTACTTGTTTTAAGAATTCTAAAGGCATACAAGCACTGTTTGAAGCCCAGATTTCTGCACAGTGGTAACAGCCAGTATTTTCTTGGTTAGGTGTACACTGGACAAAAGAAGACAACATGAAGCTCATCTACTAAGTCACAGCAGCAGCCCGGGAAAGACTTATTAGCAGAAGTCGTCCAGCTACTTGTGACGGCCTTAAGGGGTAAGGTGTCGTGACGCCATTGGATAAAATGTTTACGAGCTAAAATCGGGAAGACAACATCCATGAAGTCCTCAAAATGATAAGAATTTTTGAATTCTAAAAACAAATTAGTTATGGTGCCAGCATTAGGATTCAGATTTAGGAGCTCCAACTTTTGCCCTTTATAAATTTTGGTATACATTTTGCGTGAAACCCTTCCGCAGGCCCTTTCTGGATCTTCCTACATGGATTGTAATCAAATACTTGTAAGTTCATGCTTGATGAACGCAAGCCAGGGAATTTTGCCTGCACAGTTAAAGCTGAGGATCTGTTTGAGTTCGTCCCTATAGTTTGAAAGACCTGGTGTAGTCCATATCCTATGCCAGAACCTTAGGGGTTTTACTGTAAGTTCATTTGCGATAGGCGTCAGTCCCAGATCTAACCTCAATTGTGTTAATGGAGTACTTTGGGGAAGTGATAATATTCGCCTTATGAATTTGGACTCGAGTTTGGTAATTTCAGGGGCAGCACAGTGACTCCAAAGCTCTCCCCCATAAAGAGCGGCTGCCCTTGCTTGCATCTTGTAAACTTTCAGAGTAGGGCTCACTGGCCTAAAACTTGAGGAGTTGGAAACCTTTGTAATGCCACCCGACAACTGAGAAAGTTTCATGTGTGATTTTGCCTTTTGTGGACCCCATGACAAATTATCATGAATTGTAACTCCCAGGTACTGGAAGGTTGTGACCCTTTCCAGACGTACATCGCCCAATGATGGGTTAGCACGAGTTGACATTGGTGGGTTAAAAATCATGAACTTTGTCTTGTCGGCATTGATCTCTAAGCCTCTGTTCTGACAAAAGTCCCCAAACCCCTCCAATATCCTCTGAATCCCCATAGGAGATTTGGAGAGCAGGAGGGTGTCGTCAGCGAACATAATCGCCGGCACCCTCCTACCCGCCAGCCTTGGTGCATCATTATCAGGGACATCGTCCAGACATGAGATTACCCCGTTGACATAGAGGCAGAATAGGGTCGGTGCTAACACAAAGCCCTGTCTCACCCCCCTGCCAATGGGGAACCTCGGTGACAGCGTCCCGTTCTTTCCACAGCGGACCTGGGCGAAAGTCCCCTCATGTAGTCTCATGAGTAACTATAGAATCTGCATCGGGAGGCCATTTCCTGAAGGACAGCCTACAGTTTCCCCCTAGGAACTAAGTCAAAGGCGGACCGAAGGTCCACGAAGACCATGGACAGGCTCCCAGCGTCTACTTTGACCGTCTTCCAGTATAATAGAATCAGTCTGAAGATTTCGTCCATAGTGGACGTATTCCTTCTGAATCCTGCCTGGAAGGGGCTCAGTACATCTTGTTCCTCCATCCACCTCAACAGATGGTCCAAGACCAATCTCGCAAATATTTTTTGTTGGACATCAATTAGGCTGATTGGTCTGTAGTTGGCTGGGAGCAGAGGTGACCCCTTTTTAAATATCGGGACTATCTCTGCCCCCAGCCAAGTACTGGGGATTCCCATGCCTCTCGAGATAGCATTAAATACTACATGGAAATATGGGCCCCAGATTTCCGGTTGGTGTCTGTAGAGATCCCCCGGTATTTTATCAAGTCCAGGGGCCTTTCCCACTGCTAGTTTGCCTATTGCACTTATCACCTCTTCTATGGTGAACTCCAGGGGTTCATGCTGTTCTTCTAGGACTTGTGCGTTGGGCAAGCTACAGAGCGCAGCTTCACCCTTTAAAATGAGCCTCCCAAGCTGATGCTGCAATATTCGGTTCTATGGCTGATTTGGCTTCACCCATGCCATGGTTATCCAGGGACCAGAATCTGCGCGCATCTTTTGTGTCAAGCGCTTGCTGTCCAAATCCCATTCTTTTTTGGCATGGGTCATCACCTCTTTGGATTGCAGTCTGCACTCTCGAATCATGACTATGCTATGCCCTTCCTTAATAGCTGTGACAAGATTGGACTTTGCTCTCCTACATGCTGAGTTATACCAGGATGATGCGGGTACTCTAGGCCTTCTAGATGGTGTTTGGGGGTAGAAAACTTCAGCCTGGTTATTAGGCAGATCTCGGTGGATTGAACTAAGTTCTCCATTAAAATCCCTAGGAGAATCTTGGAGGATTAAAGTTTCAACCTCCAAGAATCGTGGTAGGGCTATATTATAAACCTTGGCTAGGTTCTCTTCCGAACCTACTATTCTCCCCAACTTAACCCTACGCCTATTAGTAGATAGAGTCAGGCCAGTAACCTCAACATCTCCCCCTGCGCTGTGTGGGTCTATTTCTTGTATCCCTGGATACGCCAACTCCAGGCGTAGCTCATTATGGTCACTATCGGCTCTCTCTAGTATCCTAAAGTCAGTAATCATCGACCACATCCGGGTTTCCACCATGATGTAGTCGATGCGGGACTCTTTCCCCTCCTTATTGTAGGTGCACACTGACAGGCTTTCAGATGCAGTACCTCCATTACACGCCCTAAGGGAATTGTTTAGCACCAGGGCAGTAATCTGAGTCGCTAATGGTGACCAGATCTTTGAGCCTGGGAACTGACATTTGGGGATCCCCCAGTAGTCGTCCTCTTCCATTAGAGCACCTTCGCTACTTTCAAAGAACGGCTCATATTGACAATTGACATCCCCTGCCACCAAAAGCCTAAGATCGCCTGACAATGTCCCCAGAAATTGGGACAGGTCTTCAATAGTGGATGACTCAAGGCCTGGGCGTACTGGCCACGAGTAGACATTCACAACCGCCAGACCATACCCGTTGGGCCATTTTAGTACTAAACACTGCACATCGTCTGAGTCGGTGGGCATATTTTACACCTCACAACCCAAGTGAAGAGCAACCCATATGGTCAGTCCCCCAGATGGTCTTCCTTTCCCTCCCCATCGCGCTGGGACATTGAAGGTGGCAAAACCTACTCTTGAATGTTCCTCTCTAGCCCAAGTCTCCTGGAACATGCATAAATCCATCTGGTCTACTAAGGCACCCCACTCTGTAGAATGTAGCTTGTTTATTATCCCAGCCACATTCCAGGTAACCCTGGGCAAAGCACTACGCTATGCTCGTGGAGTTTGCGAAGTTTGCTCAACTTCGCACTACACGAGCTGCACGTAGCACAGTGCGAACACGAGTAGTGCAGCGTAGCGTAGTGCAGCGGTCATTTTTTGCTTGTTCGCGGTCCTCAACGTCATGTTCGTGACCGCGAGCAAGCAAATGACATCCCTGTGAGATTCTCAAAGCGGGGAGGTCAGGTTTCTCATTTTGAGTGGTTGCGCATGCTCGCGACCGCTCTCAATGAGAAACTACCAGTTCGCGTTGAGAAAGCTGCCGCTCGAGTAATAATCTACTCGAGCAGCAGAACACTACACCTCGCACTGTGCAAGATGCCGTTTTCAATGATTGCACAGTGCTGGATGCGTGTCCGCACTGTGCAATCATTGAAAACGCATCTTTCACAGTGCGAACATGCTACTACGCAGCTCGCGTAGTGCTACGTGAAGTTTGCGTAGTGCGAAGTGCACTTCGCATAGCTTCGCGTAGCGCTACTTCGCGAACTACGCCCACCCCTAATTCCAGGACAGTATTTTAATTGGTGTCAGTGCCGTGACTACTTTGGATACTGCGGCACATCCTAGTGTCGTACCATCAATTTGTGCCCCGCTATCAGGCGGGGCTTGGTGCTGTAGCACCAGACTGACATCTGTCACATGCCCTTCAACTGTATTCGTTTCGCATCTCTGGACAATTGGGAGCACTCTGTCTTGGCCCACTTTTGACTCCACTACACTTTCCTTAGTTTTTTTTGAGGTTATGGTCTGGGATTTGCCCACCCTCAACTGCCCAACTACATGGAGTCAGTCCACCATTTCAAGTGAACCATACCTGTTGTAGGTCACTGGATAGTTTGGGGGGACTAGGTCTCTGTGGCCACCCATGTTCAACCTTTGGCCCCGCCCCTGGGTCTCAAGTATCCCATCTGCTTCACAATCTGGCCTCATAGATCAGGGGTAGGAGAAAGACAGGGGATAGGGTTGAATCCTAGAGCCTACACTGTTGTGCACCCAGTTACAAACATATTCTACTGTGCGCGGGTCCCTGAAGTTAACCAGGATGCAGTCGCCAGAGATGGTCTTCCTACTTTGTCCCACCCAAGCTACTCTTCGCACCATCAGTACTTCACTTTTAACATTGTGTGGTAGGGGCCTATTTTGATTAAGCCACTGGGTCACCTTATTTTTTAAAGAAAAAAATGATTCAAGACCTGGATTACTGATTTCTGGGATGCCTGTCAATACCACCACGTAGGGACTGGTTTCAGGCGGTAGGTCAATTCTTGTCATAACCTGTGATCTCAAGTTGGGTGTGGAAAGATCCCTCTTCGGTGCTGTCACGACTAGACCAGGGGTGGGTGTGGTCAGAATAACTGCTGGTACAGTCCCAGCACTGGCTCCCTTGACCACCGATGTCATATTGGCAGCTGTGGTCGAGGGGCCGGCAGTGGGAGGCGGAACAAGACAAGGGGCCCCAGTAGGCACGGCACTGCCTGTGGCTGTGTCTACTAACTGCACTTTTTTCTTTCTTTTTGCCCCATTTCCTATCTTAGCCATGGCCTGTTGTAGCTGGGTACCTTGGAGTTCCATATGAACAAGCCTCTCACCCAGCAGTACAAGCGCTGCCTTTAGTAAGAACCCCAGTCTCTCCATTAAACATTGATCCTCCCCCTTAGCATCCCCCTTAGCCTCCCCCCCACGCTGCACCGAGATCGTGGGTCCTTTCAAAACTGGCGATAATAGGGATAAGTCAGTGTCCGAGGCATTTGAAACATTCAAAGTAGAACCTCTCTTGGATTTAGGAGTAATTACACTGGCAGTCCGGCCCTTTGCAGTTCTAGTCTTCCTGTGATACGTTACTTTGGTGACAGCCCACTTCCTCCTGTGTTTTGGCCCTCTTTGATTACCCCTCATTGGAATTACGGGTGATTTCTCGAGCGGGGTAAGCAAGGATAGAACCTCTGAAAGCTCTGTTTCCTCAGGAGTAGGGGAGTCTATGGTAGGAGACATATAGTCATCATCCTGAGGAGCATGTACCAGGGCAGGAACTGAGGTAGTTTTGGGATGATCGTTGTTGGCAGGCATCCAAGCATTTGCTAGATGGCCCATGGAAGAACGTTTGGCCATAGCAAGGTCCTGAGAAACTCTGCGCTCCATGAGGATAATACCCTGGTCGATAACTGAATTGTCTAGTGGGCCAGTAATCAGTCCTCCATAGGCCATTGTATTACTCCTTGTTCCCCGTGCAGCCATAGTAAAAAAATAAAAAATAAAAAGGTCCCCTTGAACAGTACTCACTGAGACAAATGTAATCCAGGTGTGTTGCCGCAAACAAAAGAGGAATGCCCCGGTCCGGTCTCCCCCGGGCTCGAACGGGCTAAAACGGGCCCGCCCTTGGCCCGGGCTTGGCCCTTGCTCGCCCGCGCGTGTTCTAAGTTCTGCGGATGGAGCCTGTTAATGTAGGGCAGGTGGGCGTGGTGATCCCGGGAAGAGGCAGCAGCTTTGAGCCAAGAGGGAATGCTGGTCCTCGCAGTCCCAGTGTCCCACTCCATAAGGCAACTCTCCTCTCCTCTCCTGGGTTCCTCTACACCAAGGGCTCTGCTCTGCCCCGTTAACTGCCACTAATGCCAAGTTCGCACCTCTCCTCAGCAGCGAGCGACAAGCGCTTTGGCTTCTGGCCCTTTCTAAGGCACTTTCTGTGGCTGATGGAATGTAGCACGGTGCCTCTGGGCTTTCAGAGTACCTGTCAGGGTGCCTCGAGGTGCCTCCAGCACTTCAACCAGCCTCGGCCGTTCACCTCGTGCAGCCCACTCTCGGCCTGCACCCAAACTGCTTCTGCTTTGGTGGGGCGGTGCTGTGTGCCGCAAGGCCTCGCGGCGCTTCAGGGCTCCGGGGGGCTTCAGGGCCAGTGCTCTCGGCCCACTCTTGGCCTGCTCTCGGCCCGCACTCGACCCGCACCTGCTCCCGCTTCTCACCGCTTCTCTACTGGTGCAAAAGTGATGCGGTATGTGGTATGTGGTATGCGGGATGCGGGGTGCCTCGGGATACAGGGATACCAGGATGCTTCGATACCACCAGCGCTTTCAGTCTGCTCAAGACCCCCGGCCCCTGGCACCAGCTTCCGCTCCCGGCTCACAGCTCAAAGGCGCTCGGCACCCACTTCAACCGCTGCTCTTGCTCTCGCTCAACTACTTGACTGATCTGCGCTAAGTATCTGACTGCCCAGAATCACACCATGCTGAGGGGACACAGGTACTGAACTTGGTTCCCCAGTTCCACGTTGGCAGCGCTTACCCCTAGGCTTCGGGTTTTCAAATATTGGTATCTACTGTACTGTATGTCCACATCCAGGTTCCGATCAAGCCACCATGGGGAGCACAGAAAGTCTGCGGGGCTGCAAGCACTAGATCACCCGCAAAGTTTATGAGCACACAGTCCACCATACGGCCAAATGACAGGCCCTCTTATGTGTCCCATCCTCAATGCATGAACACTGAAATGTCCTCTGTCTCTCTGCGCTACACTGTCCATCCCTTTGTCCATACATGGGGCCACACTTAGCAGAGTTCTTGTCACCTGTGGACCTGGCGATATTTGGCGGTGACTAAACCCGACCGCCGTGCAGTTTACATTTCACTCTGGTGCTCATAACGGTCAATCGTGCATTGACCACATGTTCACTCATGCTCAGGATATACATGGGTTTACTGAATCCAGGTGCTTAGCATTCCCCTGTCCTCCTAACACTTACACTCAACCTGCCCAGGTGATGCGCCACCCTTACTATAAGTCCATGGGTGCTCAAGGTACCCCACATTAAGGAGACACAAGTCAAAGAAGCAGACTGCTATTTTAAAGAAAACATGGAGTAAGTCACCTCAGCCTGCGTCCTATGGCGTGCGTTCGGCGCTGTCATGAAAGGTAGAGCCTTATTATTGATGGTTGGCCATTAAACAGAACACACCAAGCGCATCACAGAAATTGAGGAGGATATCCTATCCAGGAAAATAGCCCTGGCACCCACCCCTGATCTTGAGATACAGCACTCACTTACAATGAAACGTCTCGATTACCAACAGCTTCTGACAGAAGCGGCTAAAGCACGGTATACCTCCACACGCCACAAGATATGTGAACATGGGAAAGGACTGGTAAACTCCTTGCTTGGTTGGAGAAAATAGAGCAACTGTCAAGGTGGGTTCACTCAGTGCGCGGGCCAAAGGGATACAATCACTGATCCCCAACAGATCACCGATACGTTTGCTTCTTACTTCTCATTGGTGTACACATCCTCTGGGACGTCCCAATCATCTGAGGCTGCGAACCTTCTTTCGACCATTAAATTTGCATGACTGTCCACATAGTACCGAGACTCCCTGGAGGGTGCGATCACGGATGTTGAAATCCAGAAATCAATAAAAGACGTCCGTTCAGGTAAAGTCATGGGACCCAATGGGCCCCTGATTGAATTCTTTAACCCAATGGCTTCCAAACTTTCCCACCACTTGTTCCAAATGTACAATGAAAGTCTTGATGAAGGGGTACTACCTGTTGATGTTCGAACGGCCTCTATTGTGGTCATTCACCAACAGGGTAAACCCCCAGATGACTGTAGGGCCTATTGCCCAATCTCACTCCTGACAGTTGAGGCGAAAACTTTAGGTAAACTGTTGGCCAACAGACTTTTCCCCTGTATACCAGAGCTCATGCACCCTGATCAATCCAGGTTTATGCCAGGGAGAAATACAGCTTTAAACCAGAGGCGACTCTACAGGGTCTTGGGGAGACATCATAGGCTGTATCCATGGCGTTTGATACTATTGAGTGGTACTTTCTCTTTGCAGTCTTAGATCAGGGGAGACACAGAGATTAGGGGACTGAAGTGGACGGAGGATCACGAAGACCGTATCTCGCTATATGCAGATGATATCCTCCTATATTTGGTCTCGCCCTCAGGGTCTCTCTGCCGGGTTCTCCATATATTCCATATATTGGTCCCAGCTTTACCTGCTGTGGGGTGCGCCGTCGTGTGGCCCCAGAGGGTATTACATACCGGTGGCAACAAAGGGCTTCAAGTATCTCAGTTTCTATATTGCACCGGACCCGAATTTATTCTATGAGTCCAACCTGCTTGCACCCCTAACTCGCCTTTGGTCTGACACTAAACATTTTTGATCCCTTCTCTTTACTCTCCTCGGGCGTGCAGCCCTCTTTAACATGCTAGCACTACTGTGGTTTCTCTTTGTATGGCAAAACATCCCTAACATGATTCCTGACAACTATTTCGCTGGTATCGAAGGCGTTGTGCGTGGGCTACTGTGGGACAGATGGACCCCACGAATAGCTATGAAAAAGTTGATGATGGGGTGGTATGATGGGGTATTGCACTACCCGACATGAGGCTTTATTATCAAGCGCCCCAGCTTGTTCCAATCAACAAATGGGTACATGGGGAGTATGACGTGAATTTTTAGACAGACCGATGGCTCCTGGGAGGGGGAATACGCTGGAGCACTCTACACAAACCCTCTCAAGTTCAACCTCACTTGACCCACGGCACACACAGTGGAGGTCTGGTACGGCGTGAATAGAAAATGGGGGTGGCATAACACACTAGCAAAGGCCATACCACTTTAGTAACCAGATTTGTTGGGGCAGCTCAGCAAATGCCCTGGCTTTGACAAGTGGGATATGATAGGTATCTCGGAAGTGGGTGACATGTGGATGGGGGTAAATTAGCCACAGTTGCAGATCTTCGGACCAAATACCAACCAGCACAGACCGAGACATACTGCTATCTGCAAATCAGTCAAAGCCATTTTACCCTAGGATGCCCCTCTCCCCGAGGCCTCTCCATTGGAGGACCGACTGATACTTGACCCCATGCACAAAAAGGCCATATCTCTCACATACAAAACGCTAATAAAAAATCACCCAGACCCATTAAGGTGCCTGTAACAACTCTGGGAGGCAGGTCTGGGAGACTTAGAAGATGAGGACTGGTGCCATGCTCTGACCTGTCCCAAAGAAATGGCTATCCCTATGAGATTGCACTTGGTCCAACTGAAGATCCTGCATCGTGTGTATTTAGAAGCAGGGATCTTGGTCAAGATAGGAAGGAGGACTGATCCCCTGTACCTTCAGCAATGCCACAAACCAGGAAACTTCTTTCATATCCTTTGGGATTGCTCGGTAGTGCAACAATACTGGAGCAAGGTCCCATAACAAATGGAGAAGGCGGGTGATAAATCTCTGAAGGCTTCCCCCAAACTATGCCTTCTAAATATCTGGAAAGCTATTGACTTAACATAAATAGAAGAAACATGGGCCTTGCTCAGGTGGGCCATTGCAAATCTTAGTATTGCCCAGAAATGAGGGATGGGGATGGTTCCGACTCTACGCGACTAGGCAGTTGACATGGACAGGGCAATGATTGCTTAAAAAGATGTCTTCAAACATAGGGGCTGCCTTAAGAAATGGAACTACAAATGGGGGAGGTGGAATAGATATAGGGGTACTATTTGCTTGTTCACCACAGTAGAACTGCAAGTGTCGAATGATGTGCATCTTTGTTTTGCGAATCTGTCTTACTATGCATGAATTACTTGATGGATATGCCGGAAAGTATTACTGGAATGGAAAGGTCTCTACTGTGTCTCCCAGGTTCTAAATCTATCAAAAAGTGTACATTTATGCTGTGGGTTTATTTACTGTCTTATAATTGCTTAATGTTTTCATTTTTCTTTCACAAATAAAATTTTTTAAAAAAAATATGATGTCATTGTTACTTTTAAAAAAATGCCACATTTAAATAGGCAAAGTGATTAGATGTTCTATATTTACTGAAAAAAATCAAAGTCACATGTAGGTTATAGTTACGCTAAGATTTCATTTGTACAAAACCAGTTAAATTCAGCAGTTATAGTTACATGAAATGAACTGCTTATGACCTCACATATTACACCACTCATGACACATTCAGTGTACATCTCTGATGACATCACTGATGACATCTCAAATGACATCACGGATTACATCATCCACAGAACCACTCATACACCCACTCACCCCCCATATCTTGTATGCTGCTATCATTTTAATTATTTTGCTGCTATCATTTTAATACTTGCCCTCAAACCCGCATTTAAAAATTACGAAAGCTTGTTTGCACACATTTATTCTGTTTGTGGAGATATGAGCAGGAATCTGGTGCTAGTATTGCACACTTCCTGCCCACCCTTGGTGCCATGAGGAACCGCCATCTTGGGGAGTTGACTTTCTAGTTCCTCTGACAAACAGGGCTGTTTGAATGCACGCTGCACGGACGCGCAGCAGGTGAGTGCAGCGGGCACGCTTAAAGCAAGCCCGTCTGCTCCCGTCAGCTTCCTTGAAGTGGCTGCTCGTAAGTCCTCTGTTATCAGACAGAGTTATATTGCGGCCTCTCTACGGGCTCTTGATTCTAGTCCTCATTGCCACCTAAGGAGATGGGATGTGGCTAGGGCATCAAAACAGGCTTGCCAATCCAGCGGGTTTAAGCTGTCCCTGACCTCTGCTCTTTTACATAATAATGACTGCCCCCCGGCCAGCGGCCTAGGGGCCTCTGATCCGGGCTGCTACTATTAATGTGCCTTCTCTTAGGAAACACCATGCAGACGTCTTTGACCTTTTAGGAGGATAATTCACTTGACCTGCTGTTTTTAACTAAAACCTGGCTGGATCCCTCTTCAGATCCGATTATAACACTTGCCATACTTATGGTCTAAAAGATTTCGTGAGCTGATCATCCAGAGGGGAGGCGGGCATGTTGCTATTATTTGTAAAAACATTTGGGATCTCAATAGGGGGGATGCAACTTCGTGGGGCTGATGCGAGGCCCTTTACTTCAGTATTCGTTTCTCAGCACACTTCACACTTGGAGGCTCCTTGTTATATAGACCCCCCGGCCCAGTTGGATATTTTCTCCAGGTCTGGGGAGACGCTGTAATGTCCAGGGCGGTGAGAATTGCCCACTATATGGTCTTGGGTGCCCTTAATATCCAACTCGATCATGCAGACAGTAAGAATGCGTGTCACCTGCTGGATATTTGACATCTCGCACAGCTTGACCAGCATGTCAGCCTTCCTTCCCATCAAGGTGGACGTATACTTGACCCTATCTGTACTAACTTTCCTATTCTATCTAAGACCCCATGCCTGGTCTCCTGGTCGGACCATTTCATAACCCACTTCTCATGGGAGGTGTCTAATACTGAACCTTTAGCACGCTCATGTTGCAAATCAGCCTTTGGTAAAATTGACCCACTTGAACTTAATATGGCCCTGGAAGCTTCTAGGCCTAGCCTGGTAGGGGAGTTTGAGGAACTTCTGGCTGGGTTCTCTAACTGTGTGTCAAATGCAGTCCCACTAGATTGGCTAGGGAATCTCCGTCCAAATCCTGGTTTAACCCAACCCTCAGAGCCCTGAAACATGACTGTAAGACCCTTGAACGGGCCTGGTGGAGGAGTGGGTATTGCCCGGTTGACAAGCAGAAGCTCACAGACAAGCAGAAAATATACTGTGCAGCCATTACATTGGCCAAAGGGCAATTTTATGCTGCCTGCATCAAATTAAGGAAATTATCGCTATTGTCCAGAGCTTCACGTCCCCTCTGGCAAAAGCTAGTGCGGTGCCATCTTCACCTTCCTGGTTTAACACTCTTTCCTGCTGCCTTAGGGATAAGATTCGGTCTATCCAAGCTGCATTTACTCCCCACGACTTCAGAATGGAGGTACCTATGGAGTGTCATCCTGTTGGCACCAGGGCCGAACTGGCTACCGGGCAGTTTGGAATGCTGCTGAGCTGGGGGCTGATTTCGTTCATGGAGACCTGCGTGTGCTAAACGAAATTCGTTTCGCTTTAATTATTTCGATGCACAAGCAGGTCTCCATGAACTAAATCAGCCCCCACCGCAGTAAAATCAGCCCCCAGCTCGGTTAGCATTCCAAACTGCCCGGTAGTCAGTCCGGCCCTGGTTGGCACAGCCCATTCTTGTCGGTATTTAGGCAAGTTGACCCATTGGACTGTCTTCAAATCCTTAAGGGGCTAAAGTCTGGTTAGCCCTCGGACCCATGTCCCGCTACGGTACTGGCAGCAGTTGCCGGGGTCACAAACATATAAGGAGTACCAATATTAACATGTCTCTCCAGAAAGCAGTGGTTCCACTGGCTTGGAAGGAGGCTAAGATCTTGCCACTCCTAAAAAAGCAGTAACCGGACCCTCCTTGACGAGGGATTTACTGGCCTATCTCCCTCTTTCCTGCTTTGGCGAAGGTGTGTGAGAAGGTAGTAAATAAACAGCTCACCAATTTTGTGGAAAGAAAGGCGCTCCTGCATCATGCCGATTCGGGGTTCCAGGCATCTAATAGCACCAAAGCAGTGCTGATTGAAGTGGTGGAGGCTGTCCAGGAGTGTTTGGACACCGGTGGGAGAGCTGCATTAAATTTTCTTGACCTCTCTGCAGCACTTCTCCTGTCACGTCTGTCCAAGATTGGTCTGTCGGGTGCCCTGTGGTGCTGGCTCTGGTCTTTCTTGAAAGGGCAGATTGAGAAGTTCAGGAGTCCACCATCCTCCTCCTCCCTTCTGCCAGTAATAACAGGTGTCCCCCAAGGGTCCGCCCTTAGCCTCCTCCTTTTTTATCTCTATGTCACTCCTCTGATTTATCTGGCGGAGGGGCTGGGGGCTAAGGCGAAGGCTTACGCTGATGACACCCAGCTACTTTTTACTTGGGACAAAGATGCGAATCTGTACTTTTGGTTCATCATTGCCTATCTTCCATCTTTAAATGGCTGGCAGAAGCACAGCTTAAGTGCAATGAAGAAAAGTCAGAGATTCTGTTATTTGGAAAATTTCCCTGTAACTTCAGAGAGCAGCTCTGGCCTCCTGACTTTCCTAAACCCACCTCATCAGGGAAGCCGGACAAAAATTTGGGGGTTTGGTTTGATGAATGTCTCTACTTCTTGACACACATCAAGAAGCTGGCTGGCTTCTGTTTCAGTCTGCTTAAAACCCTCAGAAGATTTATCTCCCTCTTACTTCAGACGGCGAGAAAATGGTCACCTGTGCATTGATTTTGTCACGGCTGGACTATGCCAATGCCCTTTATGCTGGTATCCCGGGCTACCTGTTGAAGAAGTTACAGCTGGTTCAAAATACAGCAGCCAGACTTCTATTGGGCATGTCGGCTAGGAGCATTGTTCGTCAACAGTTGCGCTCTCTCCATGGTGGATAGAGTCACATTTAAACTTCTAGCCTTAGCCCACCACGCTCTCCATGGTTGTGGTCTTCTCTACTTGCAGAGGCGTCTCTCCTTTTATATCCCTGAGATCCTCATCCTTAAGCTATGCTCAGGTCCCACGTTTCAAGCTTCAGAGGATAGGAGGCAGCTCATTTGCAGTGAAAGTGGCGGCTGCTTCGAATGCTCTTCCTCTGGCCCTGCGTACCATCCAGGACCTAGTTGTGTTCAAGAGGAAGTTGAAAACCCATCTATTTTCGTGAAGCTTCTGCTCATACCCCGCTAGGCTTCGCACCAGGACACTCATGAGTAGCCACGTGTATTACAAATTAATTTACCATAACATAAAACTTCTTGCCGATAACTAACGAGGCAGGGGAGTCCAAGCTCCATTTTATTTCAAAAACTATTTTTTGGGGCCTGCCGGGCCTGTGGGACCCCTCCAAAAAGCCTATGAGGTCAGGACATTTCTACCCTGTACCCAGCGATATTCATGCATTACCGAGCTAATGCTCTTAGCCATGATATCCACCTCCCATAGGATAACATGGCTAAGAACTGCTCAGGGCAGGTGTTAGCTTTTGGAGATATTCGCGCATAGCTTCAGAGGATAGGAGGCAGCTCATTTGCAGTGAAAGTGGCGGCTGCTTGGAATGCTCTTCCTCTGGCCCTGCGTACCATCCAGGACCTAGTTGTGTTCAAGAGGAAGTTGAAAACCCATCTATTTTCGTGAAGCTTCTGCTCATACCCCGCTAGGCTTCGCACCAGGACACTCATGAGTAGCCACGTGTATTACAAATTAATTTACCATAACATAAAACTTCTTACCGATAACTAACGAGGCAGGGGAGTCCAAGCTCCATTTTATTTCAAAAACTATTTTTTGGGGCCTGCCGGGCCTGTGGGACCCCTCCAAAAAGCCTATGAGGTCAGGACATTTCTACCCTGTACCCTTTTCTTTTTCCTTAATGCAGTGCACTTTTGGAGGATGAGTTTGCACGGCGGGCTCGGCCGTGAAAGAATGCTCCGCCAGTAATAACTGAAAGGGACTGGAAGAGCTGAACAGAGATAGAACAGCGATTCTGAGGCCCACTGGAGGGCTTAAAAGTGGTCCTTTTAATTGTTTGATCTCACACAACTCCCTGGTGGGGTTAAAAATGGCACAGAGAAACCACAAGTTCCAATGTGTAAGGAATAACATTCACAGAGAAAGGTACACAAGAGGCAGATAAATTGAAGTATTGCACAAGGAACTATGGGAGCCTTATTAACTGTGGGGCATATTACCAAGCAATAGCGATAATTATCGCTATTGCTTGGCTAGAGACAAAAATTTACCGCTGAGCTGCGGCGATTTTTATCGCAGATAAACCTTCGTATTACCAAGATTTATCGCAAATGCGATAAAAATCGGCCGCAATGCATGAATATCGCTGAAAAGTCAGCGATATTCATGCATTACCGAGCTAATGCTCTTAGCCATGTTATCCACCTCCCATTGGATAACATGGCTAAGAACTGCTCAGGGCAGGTGTTAACTTTTGGAGATATTCGCGCTTAGCGCGAATATCTCCAAAAGTTGGTAATAGGAGATAGCTATGTTAGCGACTGTTTCCAGTCGCTAACATCTTGGCACGCCCACTTTGCATGTCATTAGTGATAAATATCACTGACATGCAAAGTGGGGCCCAAGATGGTCGCTATCTCCTACTAGCTGTCGCTAACTGGTGTTAGCGACAGCTAGGTAATAGGGAGATAATTTTATCTCCGCTTTCTTGGCTTTTAAAGCCACAAAAGCGGATATAAACCCCCTTGATAATATGCCCCTGTGTGTTTTCATACTGCCTCTGACGCAGGAGAATGAAACTCTGAAACGAGTAAGGCAGGAGGATTTTTAATGATCGGAATGGAAGTTCTGTTTCCTTTAAATAAAAGGTTTGGAAAAATCACCAGCTGTAGGAGTGGTTCCTTAATTCAGAACACTTTTGGAGGATGAATTTGCATGGTGGGTTCAACCGTGAAGGAATGCACCGCCCGTAATAACTGAAAGGGACTGGAAGAGCTGTACTGGTTTGGTATCTGAAATCAGCACCGTTGGTTATAAAATATGGAGACAGAACTGCTTTCGAGAGGCCCACTGAAGGGCTTAAAAGTGGTCCATGTAATTGTTTGATTACACACAACCCACTGAAGGGTTAAAAATGGCACAGAGAAACCACAAGTTCCAATGTGCACTGGAATAACCTTCACCAAGAAAGGTACACCAAAGGCCTATAAATTGAAATATTGCACAAGGAACTGTGGGGCCTTAATAACTGTGAGGCATATTACCAAGCAATAGCGACAATTATTGCTATTGCTTGGTTAGAGACAAAAATTTACCGCTGAGCTGCGGCGATTTTTACCGCAAATAAACCTTGGTATTACCAAGGTTTATCGCAAATGCGATAAAAATCGCCGCAATGCATGAATATCGCTGAAAAGTCAGCGATATTCATGCATTACCGAGCTAATGCTCTTAGCCATGATATCCACCTCCCATAGGATAACATGGCTAAGAACTGCTCAGGGCAGGTGTTAGCTTTTGGAGATATTCGCGCATAGCGCGAATATCTCCAAAAGTTGGTATTAGGAGATAGCGATGTTAGCGACTGTTTTCAGTCGCTAACATCTTGGCACGCCCACTTTGCATGTCATTAGTGATAAATATCACTGACATGCAAAGTGGGGCCCAAGATGGTCGCTATCTCCTACTGGCTGTCGCTAACTGGTGTTAGCGACAGCTAGGTAATAGGGAGATAATTTTATCTCCGCTTTCTTGGCTTTTAAAACCAAAAAAGCGGAGATAAACCCCTTGATAATATGCCCCTGTGTGTTTTCAAACTGCCTCTTACGAAGGAGAATGAACCTCTGAAACGCCTAAGGCAGGAAGATTTGTAATGATCGAATGGAAGTTCTGTTTCCTTTGAATAAAAGGTTTGGAAAAATCACCAGCTATTGGAGTGCTTCCTTAATGCAGAGCAGTTATAGAGGTTATATATATATATATATTCACTGAAAAAAACCATAGGTTTCAGGGGCCTTATAGTTAGTTGGACATTTCACTCGTACAAAACCATAGAAATTCCCCTGTTATAGGTAGTTCATCTAACTATAACTTGCGCGCCCGCTATGCACTGCTGTTGATGTCACATATTACATCACTCATGACTTGGTCAGTGACAACACTCGTGACATCACTGATGACATCTCAAATGACATCACTCATGACATCATCCTTGTGATAGAGTGGCAGATCTCCTCTCACCCTGATAAAACCTTTGATACACACACTCAAAAATACAAACTAACATTTTCAAAACAATGGCCATACCAATACCAGTTACAACACACCTATTCAGTAATTCCAAGATCTACCCACACATCCACTCATTCACCAACAGTCCCTATACAGTCACTCATACATGTACTCACTCATCATATGTACTCATACACCTATACATCCTGTGATCACACCAAAACTCATCCATAGAGTTACTCACACACATAGTCACACATGCAAACAAAGTATCAAACATCCATTTACTTGCATATACAGTTATATAAACACTATCCACACTTACTTCTACAGAAACTTACACATACTTACTCTCTTAACCCCATGGCTGCTAGGCGTTTTCCCGTCCTGCGCTGGGGATTATTGTTTTACATTATTTTATGACGAGCTGGCCTTGTCATCCGCGCACGGCAGGTAAGCGCCATGACGAGCCCAGCTCGTCATTAGCCTCGAAGGGGTTAAACAATCACTTATAGAAACACCTACTTATTTGTACAGGAACTCTTCCAATCTCTCACTCTCACATATACTCACTTATATACACCAATACTCACATATACTAGTTTAAAACATATGCAGTTACTCATAAAGACACAATTGAGAAAGTCATTCACTCACTAACACACCCATACACACACTCATCCACCTATACAGTCTTGCACACATGCTGTCTTCAACACATACAAACAGTGAGTCACTCATTCATGCATCTATGCACTAAGTAATACCCTCTGAACCATACAGACACTCATACTGATACTCAAAAAACAACTAATAGCCCATATAGACACTCCTGTAGCTACTCACCATCTCATGCAGCCACTTATACACAAAGTGAGAGACTAATACAGATGTTTACATATTTCAACATTACTCACTAACACATGTATTCACTAAGATACACTTAATCAGTCAGTTATACAATCAATTTTACCCCAAAAAATCATACATTTAGACAATTATAAACCCATTTATTCTTCCATTGACCTTGAGGTATACATATATAAAACATATTTAATTTTCAGAAAAACACACATTTATTGGATGATGTCATCAGTGATGTCATCAGTGATTTCATTTGAGATGTCATCAGTGATGTCATGAGTGATGTCACTGACCATGTCATGACTGATGTAATATGTGATGTCATGCGATAGACCAGCCAAGACAGGGGAAGGATTGCCATCATATATAAGGATAGCATCAAAGTTTCTGTTTTAGCTGAACACTGTGACTCAAAGATGGAAGTTCTCATTTTTCGAATCGACCTGTCAGCTCAAGTCAGCTGGAAGGGGGCCTTGGTTTGCCGCCCCCGGCCCTTTGGCAGATCTTTCAAATACACTGATCAAACTTATAGCCCCTCATGTACTTGCCAGTACCAACTTCCTACTATTAGGCGACTTTAACATCCATAGTGAATGTTCTAACAATATGGAATCATTAGCCTTCTTGAATGACCTTGCACTTTTGGGCCTAAAAAAACTGAATGATGGTCCTACCCACACGGCTGGCCATACATTAGATATTATTCTCTCTTACTCCCCCAACATACACTGTGAGATACCGGAGCAACTCACATGGACGGACCATGCTTTAATTGAGTTTGCTATTAAAACCTATAAAACAGAACACAGGGGCCAACATCAAGATGCCAGTTGGACCCGTAGGCATTGGCAGAAGATCACCCCAGAAAACTTTCAAGTTTCTTTGAAAGTCCATTGGAAAAAACTCTCTGATAGTCTAGAAGAAGCGCTTACAAACCACAATTTAGCATTAACTCAAACCATAGACCATCTTGTTCCAGCAAAATGTTCTTCCACTCATCGAAAACGCCAGCAAGCTATCTGGTATACACCTTACCTACTCTCATTGAAAAAGCTCTGTAGGAAACATGAGAGGAAATGGCTTATCTCTCACAAGGAAAGTGATAAAACCCAGTTCGTGGTATCTATGTCGAGCTATCATAATAGTATCAAGCTAGCATGAATGAATCACATTTCCACTCAACTCATTTTGGCTGGTAATGCGCCAAAGGTTTTGTATAACAATCTACAGCAATTTATAAACCCTAAGGCTTGTGAAAATGCAGAAGTCCCCACACAACTACTCTGCAACCAAGTTGCATTATACTTTTCACAACAAATTGAATCAATTAATGACAGTCTTGTTTCTTTGAGTAGCCCACTCCAATCATCCATGACAGTGGATGTTTTAGAACAGATTCCTTCTACGCTACTCAAAAACTTCCCTCCACTTTCCATCACAGATGTAGAGATCTTGATGCACCAGGTGAAGTCTAGTTCCCCTAGTGACATAATTCCTGCCAGAATAGTTAACACCCTTATCCCTCAACTTGCTCCACTGTTTGAACATATTTTGAATCTATCATTGAAGGAAGGTCATGTTCCATTGGAGTGGAAAGCAGCACAGATAATGCCCATTCGAAAGAACACGAAGGCCCCTCTGACCGACCTGACCAATCTTCGTCCCATCTCACTCCTGCCCTTTACGAGTAAAGTATTAGAGAGACATGTCAACAAATACCTCTCTAGCTTTCTCGAATCTTCAGGCAGCCTAGACCCCTCCCAGTCAGGCTTTAGGCCCAAATATAGCACCGAATCAGCCCTGCTAGAGGTCACAGACAACATCAGAATGACCCTAGACAAGGGCCATTCTATGATTCTGGTGCTATTGGAAGTATCCTCCTCATTCGACACTGTTTCCCATCAAATACTGCTTAGAAGGTTGAAGGAGGTGGGACTAAGGGACTCTGCCTTCCGTTGGTTGGCAAGTTTTCTTTCTGGCCGGACCCAGATGGTCACTCTAGGCACGTATCGTTCTTCACCCATGGAACTTACCAAGGGAGTTCCACAGGGCTCCTGCCTGAGCCCGACTTTATTTAACATCTATGTGGCTCCCTTGGCTAATGTTTTAAAAAAATATGGGTTTGTTTCAATATCATACGCAGACGATATGCAGCTGCTCTTCCCCTTCAATGAACTCACCCCTACCATCCAGGAGACGTTCTCTCTGGGCTTGAATGCCATTTCCCAGTGGATGAGGAGTAATTTCCTCCAATGTAACGTCGGGAAAACCGAGCTCTTACGTTTTGGAGAGGCCCCTATATTCTGGTCCCCAAACTGGTCGCTCATCAATCTTGGAAAGCCCCCTGCCCCTAAAACTTCTGTTAAAAACTTTGGGAGTTCAGTTAGACCAAGCTCTTTCTTTTAAAGAGCATGTTGGCCAGACAGTAGGTGTATGCTTTCACACCTTGGGCCTACTCCGACGAGTCTTTCCTTTACTTCCAGACTCTGTTTGAAAGACTCTGACCCAAGCACATATATTGAGCTGCTTAGACTATTGCAATAGTCTTCTGCTCTCTGCCAATGAAGCATTAATTAATAGACTACAAGTAGTCCAAAACACGGCGGCACGTTTGGTTTTAAACATGCCGCCCAGATCAGCTTCTCGCCCTCTTTTCCTAAAACTCCACTGGCTCCTAATACACCAACAAATGCATTTTAAGGTTTGCTGTACTATTCATACAGAACTACATAATCTTGGCCGCAGCTATTTGTCTGAAAGTTAATTCACTATCTTCCATCGAGAGCTTTGCACTCCAACACTAAATATCTACTAATAGTGCCCAGAATCAGGAGAGCGAGATTGGGGGGTAAATCTCTCCCATTCCTTGAATCCAAGTGCTGGAATGACCTTCCTCTTCCATTAAGAGAATGTTCGAACCATCTTGTATTTAGGAAATTACTCAAAACCACTCTTTTCTGTTTTTAAACAAGCTACAGAGCTATATAAACCTTTAAAATAAATAAAATAAATCAGCAGTGCATTGCAGGTGCGTGAGTTATAGTTAGCTGAACTAACTATAAGGGTGGAATTTCTATGGTATTGTACGAGTGACATGTCTAACTAACTATAACGCCCAATTCAATGAATTTCTAAGGTTTTTTATGCTAATTTCTAACTATAACGTGCCTAAAACCTGTGTTTTTTTCATGGAATTTATTAGGTTTTTTAAATGTTAATTTCTAACTATAACGCGCCTGAAACCTATGGTTTTTCAGTGAATATATATATTTATTATACTACGTATACATGTGAAAATGTGTCGGTCAGCCTGTATGCCTCGGTGGCACGAAAAAAATGGGTGGAACTGGTGTCAGCGTGCTGACGAGGTCCACTTATGGCTCCGATGACGTCATACGGTGTCGCAAGCGGAGCCGTGTTATTATGACGTCCTCGTTGACGTGGGAGAGCTAGGAAAGAATTTCCGTGGAATGCTGGTGCAGGGGATATTCACCTAAGTGTTCAGGCTAGTCCTTTGAGAGCAACTGTTTATGTTGCCACTCCAGAAACCAAAACGAGTGATCTGAGGGCGGAGGCCCTGCAGATGGCACACAAGGTGGGGTGCTCAGTCATGTGCACCGGTGGGGCAGCGAAGTGACAAGCACCACAACCCACAAAAAAAGGTAACAAGGACATTGAATAACACAGGATCTTCTCTTTGTATCTGGCAGGAACAACATAGTTAAAATGCCCTAGTACAAAAAGTAGAATTAGTGCTACAATGGTGTTCAAGAGGACCTGCGATGCCGCTTCTGCCTCCCGTATCCAGGAGGTGGCACATGGGTCACGTGGTACCGCCATACTGCGGTGGGATGCACACTCATTAACTTCTCATGGCACTGCTCCACACTTCAGGGAGGGTGCTTTCCATTAGCTATGTTTTCTGTTGACTTGTCGGGCCGGCCCCGTCCAACAACAGAACTCCTTTAGATCCAAACAGACTCTTCCACTCTCTCACCAGAAGTGAAACCAGGAGACACGGACACTTTTACAATACAACAGCCCGGAATGCACATTTCGGTTAAAAAACACCTTTCTTCCTACTAATTAATCAAATAAACGTCTCACTGAAGAACAGGCGCCATCTTCCATTGGTAAACAGCCATTAAAAAGACTTTTTTACTTCGCGATACCATTACAACGCATGCATTACCATGCATGCGTTGTACATCACAAAGTCATTACTAAGAATTTTTTTAGAACGCTTAGTCATTTACCATGCATGCCTTTCCAACAAATTTTGTTGTAAAGGTATGTATGGTAAATGACCATGCATTCTAAAACAATTTAGACGATCCACATCGTTGTAAGGAAACAGAGGCTGTCCTTTTTCCTCACACCAATGTGCACCGCCCCTCAGAGACGACGTGAAGCAGGAACTACGAGGAGAGAGGAACCACGAGGAGTGAGAGGTAAGGGGGATTGGGCATGGGGTGGGTGGTTCTCTTTTAGGGTTTAGGGTAGTGCAGTAATGTTTGGGTAGTGTAGGGGTCGTGCTGGGGGTAGTGTTTTAGGGTTTAGGGTAGTGTAGTAGTGTAGGCGGTTGTGCTGGGGGTAGTGTTTTAGGGTTTTGGGTAGTGCAGTGGTGTATGGGTAGTGTTGGGGGTCGTGTTGGGGTAGTGTTTTAGGGTTTAGGGTAGTGCAGTGGTGTTTGAATAGTGTGGGGGGTCATGCTGGTGGTAGTGTTTTAGGGTTTAGGGTAGTGTAGTGGTGTTTGTGTAGTGTAGGGGGTCATGCTGGGGGTAGTGTTTTATGGTATAGGGTAGTGCAGTGGTGTTTGGGAAGTGCAGGGGGTCATGCTGGGGTAGTGTTTTGGGGTTTAGGGTAGTGCAGTGGTGTTTGTGGCGTGTAGAGGTAGTGCTGGGGGTAGAGTTTTAGGGTTTAGGGTAGAGCAGTGATGTTTGGGTAGTGTAAGGGTACATGCTGGGGTAGTGTTTTAGGGTTTAAGGTATGGCAGGGGGGTTTGGGTAGTGTAGGGGTAGATTTAGGGTTTAGGATAGTGCAGTGTTGTTTATGTTGTGAGGGGGTCATGCTGGGGGTATTGTTTTAGGGTTTAGAGTAGTGCAGTGTTGTTTGTATAGTGTAGGGGGTTTAGGGTAATGCAGTGGTGTTTGTGTATTGTAGGGGGTCATGCTGGGAGTAGTGTTTTAGGGTTTAGGGTAGTGCAGTGGTGTTTGTGTAGTGCACAGGATAGTGTTTTAGGGTTTAGGGTAGTGCAGTCGTGTTTGTGTAGTGTAGTGGTCACGTTTTAGGATATAGGGTGGTACAGTGGTGTTTGGGTTGTGTAGGGGGTCATGCTGGGGTTAGTGTTTTAGGGTTTAGGGTAGTGCGGTGGTGTTTGGGTAGTGCGAGGGGTTGTGCTGGGGGGTAGTGTTTTAGGGTTTAGGGTAGTGCGGTGGTGTTTTTGTATTGTAGGGGGTCATGCTGTGGGTAGTGTTTTAGGGTTTAGGGTAGTGCAGTCGTGTTTGTGTAGTGTAGTGGTCATGTTTTAGGATATAGGGTAGTCCAGTGGTGCTTGTGTAGTGTAGAGAATCATGCTGGGGGTAGTATTTTATGGTTTAAAGTAGTGCAGTGGTGTTTGTGTAGTGTGGAGAGTCATGCTGGGGGTAGTGTTTTATGGTTTAAGGTAGTGCAGTGGTGTTTGTGTATTATAGGAGGTCATGCTGGGGTTATTGTTTTAGGGTTTAGGGTAGTGTAGTGGTGTTTGTGTACTGTAGGGGGTCTTGCTGGGTGCTAGTGTTTTAGGGTTTAGGGTAGTGCAGTGGTGTTTGTGTAGTGTAGATGGTAGTGTTATAGGGTTTAGGGTCGTGCAGTGGTGTGTGGGTAGTGAAGGGGTCATGCTGGGGGTAGTGTTTTAGGGTTTAGGGTAGTGCAGTGGTGTTTGTATAGTGTAGGGGGTCATGCTGGGGGTAGATTTTGGTTTTAGGGTAGTGCAGTGATGTTTGTGTAGTGTAGGGGGTTTTGCTGGTGGTAGGTATAGGGTTTAGGGTAGTGCAGTGGTGTTTGGGTAGTGTAGGGAGTAGTGCTGGTGGTAGTGTTTTAGGGTTTAGGGTAGTGCACTTATGTTTCCGTACTGTAGTGTGTTGTACTGGGGGTAGTGTTTTAGGGTTTAAGGTAGTGCAGTGGGGTTTAGGTAGTGGAGGGGGTAGTCTTTTAGCGTTCAGGGTAGTGCAGTTATGTTTGGGTAGTGTAGTGTGTTGTACTGGGGGTAGTGTTTTAGGGTTTAGGGTAGTGCAGTGGTGTTTGGGTAGTGGGGGGGGGGTAGTGTTTTAGGGTTTAGGGTAGTGCGCCGAACAATATTGAATGCTCCACCAAATGAATAATTTGGGTCAAGGGCCCTACCACATCCAAGACCTATCAATTCCTTTGTTGGGATCCCTCATAGACTTGGAGAAAAAGGTAAATACTTTCTCATCAATTTCAGGCGTGTGTGCCACCTTCCCCTTCGGTGAGGGCCTGGGGCATTCTCCCCTCATCCTATTCTTGACCTCCCTTTCAAGGGGTTGATAGATTTTCCCCACCACATACTCTGCCACTTTGGCGTCAGGGGTCCACTCCGCCGACCTAGTATGGTAAATGTGGGTAGGCTCGAACATGTTCTAGTGACCCTGTCTCCAACCGGGGACTGAGAGGAGTGGGACTCTTGATGCCAGGGACGCCCCTAGTCCTCATCGGAGGAGAAATCGTCCTCCGATATACCCTCAGGCTGCTCCTGTTGAAATACAACAGGAAGATGTTTGAGATCTCACTTATCACATGTCCCAATTTTTCTTACTGCAGCACTAACCATAATTTCAATGACAAAATGAGCCCCATCATTTTGTTCCTTTTTAAATTAAATGTTTTAAGTGTTACCAGTTTATTCCAATCAAGATGGCTTCAGGTGTGCCATACTTTTGTCATAAGTAAGGCTGTTAGCGCTCTAGTTGTTTAGAACACTCTAGGAAGCTGCAGTAGAACACAAGAACACAAAGGAATCAACTGACAGTCTCTGCCCTTGTTGAATGTACATGTTTTACTGAGAATGTCAGACTTCATTCTCACATGACTGAGAAAGATAATGTGAATTTACAGAAAACATGATCGCATTTTAGCTTCTGGAGCACCTTCCAAAACTCTATGGGACAAGCATGTGAAAATAGTTTTCTCTCAAATATGATTCATTATATCCCAGCAGAAGGTTTTTCACAGGGTAAAATCACCTTAGAAATCACCTTAGAACACACCACAATGCCTGAAATTACTATGGTACCATCAACAAATGAATTCTAATGTAACTTAAATCTGTTATCACCTTTTATAGTTCTCCTTTTGGTAACCCTCAAAATCTTCGATTCACTACAATGCATTTCAAAGGGGTACTATCATGTATGTTGGTCCCAAGTTGGCTGCCAGCAATTCCAGGATGAAGTGCTGACAGCCAATCAGATCTCACGATGACATGCATGGTTAGGAGCCGCCCAGATATCAATTTTTTTTTCTTTTTAACATTTCTCAGGAACTACTGAGTGGATTTACACCATTTAAAAAAAGAGCTCCTTCTGAACCAGTGATGGATCAAGCCCTGATCTTTGGACTGGGTAAGAGTGGTCTGCTTAATTCAGACACTCTGTTCATCACCACCCCCTTTTCTGAATCGTTTTTGGCCACTATAGGTGTGGCAGGGTATACTCAGACATGAGTCCCTTGCTCACTGCACCATCAGGCTTCAAGCAAGCCGGGCCGACAACGGCTGAAATGCCAGAAAACGGTCCCCGGTAGCTTGTCTCCTTTCTGGTGAAGAATTGGCTTGGTAGTTTAGTCTGCCCTGTTCCCATGATGCACTGGGCCAGGGACAGACTGATTTGCATATAGCCAGGTTCTGAGCTGGGATGGTGCAGTGAGCTAAATAACGGTGATGGATCAAGCCCTGATCTTTGGACTGGGTAAGAGTGGTCTGCTTATTTCAGACACTTTGTTCATCACCACCCCCTTTTCTGAATCCTTCGGAACCAAGGGCTACTTTTTTGCCAAATTTGGTGTGATTCTGTTCAGCAGTTCGGGCTGTATCCGCGACTAAAGTTTCCTATGGGAAATTGCATTGGTAAAACACATTTTGGGACCCCCCTTTTTTCTCATCCCCCCCTTCATGAATCACCCTGAAACTTCAAGATAGGAGCTGACCAGAGCGGTCCATAAGTTTTGAAAATGTTGCGAAGATTTGTCAATCAGCGCCAAAGTTTTGGGAATAGAATGTTGCAATTTTCCTATGGTAACTAGGTTCTAACTATAATTACCTACTGGGAGTCACCAGTTACAGTAAGGACCTTATTTCTGTTCAAAAGGAGTTTTTTCTTATGCCTATATCTTTGGCGTCATTTGAGATATCATGAGTGATTTGATCAGTGATGTTACTGACCATATCATGAGTGATGTATTATGTGAGATAAGCATGCATTGTGGGTGCACAAGGTATAGTTAGCTCGGCTAACATCTCAAACAGATTCCCTTCCTTTCCTCCTGTGAATATAAAACATAGATAAACTTCAATTAGTAAAAGCAAGTCTGTCTAAGCAAGACGCTTATCAAGATCTGCAAGAAACATATATAATGTGAAGTACTAATAGAGGGCAATAAGTTACACATCTCCAAGGTATACCATAAGTTCCTCTTATATATTCCAACCTGTGGCCCTTTAGTTTCTAAATGTTTAGATGTCAAATGTTTGAGAGCCAAACCTCTGCTCCCATCTCATCAGTGATGTCATCATTGATGTCATTTGAGATGTCATCAGTGATGTCACTGACCATGTCATGAATGATGTAATATGTGACATCATCAGCAGTGGATTGCGGGTGCGCGAAATATAGTTGGTACAACTAACTATATAGGAGCAATTACAATTGTTTTGTATGAGTGAATTGTCCAGCTAACTATAACACCCCTAAAACTTATAGTTTTTGAGTGAATTTCAAAGGTTTTTTAAAATCTAATTCCTAACCATATAAGGCCTGAAACCTATGGTTTTTTCAGTGAATTTGCAAGATTTTTTAAATGCTAATTCCTAATTATATAAGGCCTGAAACCTATGGTTTCTTCAGTGCATTTGCAAGGTTTTTTAAGTGCAAATTCCTAACTATATAAGGCCTGAAACCTATGTTTTCTTTTGTGATTTTGCAAGGTTTTTTAAATGCTAATTCCTAACTATATAAGGCCTGAAACCTATGGTTTTTTAATTGAATTTGCAAGGTTTTTTAAATGACAATTTTTAAATGTATTAATTTGTTTCTTTTTTATACTGATTTACTACATTTTTGTAGGCAGGTGTTCAGAGGGCACGCCCCTTTTTACAACACTCTGCAGCGCAACCCCTGGCGCATTTGCAGAGGAGGAACTAATTCCCCTTGCATACTTGGGGTCCCTGGGGGTAAACTAGGCCACCAGGAGCCTCCAGTATAAGCCAGGGCACTGCATTGCAGAGAGGTGTAATGAGGCCACACCCTTTTTTACACCTCTCTGCAGTGCAACCCCTGGCGTGTTTTCAGAGTAGGAACTAATTCCCCTTGCGTACTTGGGGTTCCTGGGGGCCAACTAGCCCATCAGGAGCGTCCAGTATGCGCCAAGGGGCTGCATTGCTTTGCCCCGGGTGTGGCGGTCCCCGGGGAAGTGTGGAGGGGATTGTGGACCCCCACACTTCTTTATCACTATGCCCCCGTGATGTGGTCCCCGCGGGGGGTAGTTTTTTAAAAAACAGACCACCTGGGCAGGCCTAGGGTGTCAGGGTCTATCTACCCTGCCCCCTTTTTGTGTTCTTCACTTTTGTTATTTTGCTTTCTTTTGCCTTTGTCTATGGAGCACAAGATGGATGTGAACACTTCCTGGTTAGAAGTGTTGACAGCCAATGAGCATGCAGCTTTCTCGGGAAGGCATGCTGATTCGCTGCCACTGTCTGTCAACACTAGCACAAGATGGATGCCAACACTTCCTGTTTAAAAGTGTTGACAGCCAATGAGCATGCAGCTTTCTCGGGAAGGCATGCTGATTCGCTGCCACTGTCTGTCAACACTCCAAACCTGAAAGTGTTGGCAGCCATCTTGTGCCTCAGTAGAACCAAGGCACAAGAAAGCAGTGAAACAAAGGTGCAAACCACGCAAAGGAAAGCACCCTGACCCCCTAGGACTGCTCAGGGGGTCCCACAAGGACCCCCCAGGCCCCAAAAAATATATATTTTTTTAGAGCTACCCTAGCTCTAAACACTCTAAATTCATTATTTAAACAAAAAAAATTCTTGTTTTCCCCGTGGTACGCGTACCTGTACTTGAAAAAAAATCGGTTTTTGCCCTTCGTGGTCCTTCTAGGACCTCCTCAGAAAACCTAGGGGGTGTCTACCCTGCCCCTTTTTAATCATTTCCCCCTTTTTTTTCACCTCTTGTGTCTCGATTCAATCGAGACACAAGATGGCGGACTCTCCGGACTGTTTGGAATGTTGACAGAAACCCGAGAGCCAATCAGCTTTCCGCTCGCGCCCTCCCGTGGGGCGCCGGGTGCGCTCCCAGGTACGCGTACCGGTAAGCGCTCGAAGCACGCATATAGATATATATATGTTTTTGAACTTACTTTTCCTAAAATCCACTGGAGCAATTTTCACCAAATATAGAAAAGACACCACTGCGTACCAGTCCCTACGATTTTGCCAAGTTTGCTGATATTCCGTTCAGTGGTTCGGGCTGTAGCTGTGTCTAAACGTCCTATGGAAAATAACACGGGGAAAACACATTTTGGGACCTCCTTTTTTCTCGGCCCCCGCTTGACGAATCCCCCCAAAACTTTCAGGGAAGGAGCAGAACTGAGCTGGCCAAAATTTTGGAATATTGCTTGCAATTTCCTCAATCGCAAAGTTATTCCCAATAGAATGTTGCGGATTTCCTATGGTAACTAGGTCCTAACTATATATACCTACTGTCGACCGCTAGTAGGTAATATATATATACCTATATACACATATATTTATATATATATATATATATATATATATATATATATATATATATATATATATATATATATATATATATATATATATATATATATATATATATATATATATATATATATATATATATATATATATATATATATATGCAAGCTCCAGGATGTGTCCATCAGTTTGGTTTGCACTCGACCAACAGCAGCAGAGAGTAGGACTCTCTTAAGGTACAGGCGGTTGCCGCTTGAATCACTCCGTGCAGGTGTGCCTGACGCGTTTCGAAAGCTCCTCAGCTTTCTCTTCAGAGGCTTTCACGGAGATTCGCGCTCCCAGTTTCAACAATGCACGCCCTCCAATAGGATGATGATGTGGGCTGAGCATTGTGGGAGCGGTAGTTCTTATAGATGCAGATATGGACTCAAGCAGGGGGGTCCGTCTTGAATCCCAGCTGTTACCCCACATATTCGAGGAGGTGTCTTCTCCTCGAGTGGTCCCCTTCTTTCGGGGAGGTGCACAACCCCGCGGCAGGACGGCCGCGTAAATATGCAAGCTCCAGGATGTGTCCATCAGTTTGGTTTGCACTCGACCAACAGCAGCAGAGAGTAGGACTCTCTTAAGGTACAGGCGGTTGCCGCTTGAATCACTCCGTGCAGGTGTGCCTGACGCGTTTCGAAAGCTCCTCAGCTTTCTCTTCAGAGGCTTTCACGGAGATTCGCGCTCCCAGTTTCAACAATGCATGCCCTCCAATAGGATGATGATGTGGGCTGAGCATTGTGGGAGCGGTAGTTCTTATAGATGCAGATATGGACTCAAGCAGGGGGGTCCGTCTTGAATCCCTGCTGTTACCCCACATATTCGAGGAGGTGTCTTCTCCTCGAGTGGTCCCCTTCTTTCGGGGAGGTGCACAACCCCGCGGCAGGACGGCCGCGTAAATATGCAAGCTCCAGGATGTGTCCATCAGTTTGGTTTGAACTCGACCAACAGCAGCAGAGAGTAGGACTCTCTTAAGGTACAGGCGGTTGCCGCTTGAATCACTCCGTGCAGGTGTGCCTGACGTGTTTCGAAAGCTCCTCAGCTTTCTCTTCAGAGGCTTTCACGGAGATTCGCGCTCCCAGTTTCAACAATGCACGCCCTCCAATAGGATGATGATGTGGGCTGAGCATTGTGGGAGCGGTAGTTCTTATAGATGCAGATATGGACTCAAGCAGGGGGGTCCGTCTTGAATCCCTGCTGTTACCCCACATATTCGAGGAGGTGTCTTCTCCTCGAGTGGTCCCCTTCTTTCGGGGAGGTGCACAACCCCGCGGCAGGACGGCCGCGTAAATATGCAAGCTCCAGGATGTGTCCATCAGTTTGGTTTGCACTCGACCAACAGCAGCAGAGAGTAGGACTCTCTTAAGGTACAGGCGGTTGTCGCTTGAATCACTCCGTGCAGGTGTGCCTGACGCGTTTCGAAAGCTCCTCAGCTTTCTCTTCAGAGGCTTTCACGGAGATTCGCGCTCCCAGTTTCAACAATGCACGCCCTCCAATAGGATGATGATGTGGGCTGAGCATTGTGGGAGCGGTAGTTCTTATAGATGCAGATATGGACTCAAGCAGGGGGGTCCGTCTTGAATCCCTGCTGTTACCCCACATATTCGAGGAGGTGTCTTCTCCTCGAGTGGTCCCCTTCTTTCGGGGAGGTGCACAACCCCGCGGCAGGACCGCCGCGTAAATATGCAAGCTCCAGGATGTGTCCATCAGTTTGGTTTGCACTCGACCAACAGCAGCAGAGAGTAGGACTCTCTTAAGGTACAGGCGGTTGCCGCTTGAATCACTCCGTGCAGGTGTGCCTGACGTGTTTCGAAAGCTCCTCAGCTTTCTCTTCAGAGGCTTTCACGGAGATTCGCGCTCCCAGTTTCAACAATGCACGCCCTCCAATAGGATGATGATGTGGGCTGAGCATTGTGGGAGCGGTAGTTCTTATAGATGCAGATATGGACTCAAGCAGGGGGGTCCGTCTTGAATCCCTGCTGTTACCCCACATATTCGAGGAGGTGTCTTCTCCTCGAGTGGTCCCCTTCTTTCGGGGAGGTGCACAACCCCGCGGCAGGATGGCCGCGTAAATATGCAAGCTCCAGGATGTGTCCATCAGTTTGGTTTGCACTCGACCAACAGCAGCAGAGAGTAGGACTCTCTTAAGGTACAGGCGGTTGCCGCTTGAATCACTCTGTGCAGGTGTGACTGACGCGTTTCGAAAGCTCCTCAGCTTTCTCTTCAGAGGCTTTCACGGAGATTCGCGCTCCCAGTTTCAACAATGCACGCCCTCCAATAGGATGATGATGTGGGCTGAGCATTGTGGGAGCGGTAGTTCTTATAGATGCAGATATGGACTCAAGCAGGGGGGTCCGTCTTGAATCCCTGCTGTTACCCCACATATTCGAGGAGGTGTCTTCTCCTCGAGTGGTCCCCTTCTTTCGGGGAGGTGCACAACCCCGCGGCAGGACGGCCGCGTAAATATGCAAGCTCCAGGATGTGTCCATCAGTTTGGTTTGCACTCGACCAACAGCAGCAGAGAGTAGGACTCTCTTAAGGTACAGGCGGTTGCCGCTTGAATCACTCCGTGCAGGTGTGCCTGACGCGTTTCGAAAGCTCCTCAGCTTTCTCTTCAGAGGCTTTCACGGAGATTCGCGCTCCCAGTTTCAACAATGCACGCCCTCCAATAGGATGATGATGTGGGCTGAGCATTGTGGGAGCGGTAGTTCTTATAGATGCAGATATGGACTCAAGCAGGGGGGTCCGTCTTGAATCCCTGCTGTTACCCCACATATTCGAGGAGGTGTCTTCTCCTCGAGTGGTCCCCTGCTTTCGGGGAGGTGCACAACCCCGCGGCAGGACGGCCGCGTAAATATGCAAGCTCCAGGATGTGTCCATCAGTTTGGTTTGCACTCGACCAACAGCAGCAGAGAGTAGGACTCTCTTAAGGTACAGGCGGTTGCCACTTGAATCACTCCGTGCAGGTGTGCCTGACGCGTTTCGAAAGCTCCTCAGCTTTCTCTTCAGAGGCTTTCACGGAGATTCGCGCTCCCAGTTTCAACAATGCACGCCCTCCAATAGGATGATGATGTGGGCTGAGCATTGTGGGAGCGGTAGTTCTTATAGATGCAGATATGGACTCAAGCAGGGGGGTCCGTCTTGAATCCCTGCTGTTACCCCACATATTCGAGGAGGTGTCTTCTCCTCGAGTGGTCCCCTTCTTTCGGGGAGGTGCACAACCCCGCGGCAGGACGGCCGCGTAAATATGCAAGCTCCAGGATGTGTCCATCAGTTTGGTTTGCACTCGACCAACAGCAGCAGAGAGTAGGACTCTCTTAAGGTACAGGCGGTTGCCGCTTGAATCACTCCGTGCAGAGGTGCCTGACGCGTTTCGAAAGCTCCTCAGCTTTCTCTTCAGAGGCTTTCACGGAGATTCGCGCTCCCAGTTTCAACAATTCACGCCCTCCAATAGGATGATGATGTGGGATGAGCATTGTGGGAGCGGTAGTTCTTATAGATGCAGATATGGACTCAAGCAGGGGGGTCCGTCTTGAATCCCTGCTGTTACCCCACATATTCGAGGAGGTGTCTTCTCCTCGAGTGGTCCCCTTCTTTCGGGGAGGTGCACAACCCCGCGGCAGGATGGCCGCATAAATATGCAAGCTCCAGGATGTGTCCATCAGTTTGGTTTGCACTCAACCAACAGCAGCAGAGAGTAGGACTCTCTTAAGGTACAGGCGGTTGCCGCTTGAATCACTCCGTGCAGGTGTGACTGACGCGTTTCGAAAGCTCCTCAGCTTTCTCTTCAGAGGCTTTCACGGAGATTCGCGCTCCCAGTTTCAACAATGCACGCCCTCCAATAGGATGATGATGTGGGCTGAGCATTGTGGGAGCAGTAGTTCTTATAGATGCAGATATGGACTCAAGCAGGGGGGTCCGTCTTGAATCCCTGCTGTTACCCCACATATTCGAGGAGGTGTCTTCTCCTCGAGTGGTCCCCTTCTTTCGGGGAGGTGCACAACCCCGCGGCAGGACGGCCGCGTAAATATGCAAGCTCCAGGATGTGTCCATCAGTTTGGTTTGCACTCGACCAACAGCAGCAGAGAGTAGGACTCTCTTAAGGTACAGGCGGTTGCCGCTTGAATCACTCCGTGCAGGTGTGCCTGACGCGTTTCGAAAGCTCCTCAGCTTTCTCTTCAGAGGCTTTCACGGAGATTCGCGCTCCCAGTTTCAACAATGCACGCCCTCCAATAGGATGATGATGTGGGCTGAGCATTGTGGGAGCGGTAGTTCTTATAGATGCAGATATGGACTCAAGCAGGGGGGTCCGTCTTGAATCCCTGCTGTTACCCCACATATTCGAGGAGGTGTCTTCTCCTCGAGTGGTCCCCTTCTTTCGGGGAGGTGCACAACCCCGCGGCAGGACGGCCGCGTAAATATGCAAGCTCCAGGATGTGTCCATCAGTTTGGTTTGCACTCGACCAACAGCAGCAGAGAGTAGGACTCTCTTAAGGTACAGGCTGTTGCCGCTTGAATCACTCCATGCAGGTGTGCCTGACGCGTTTCGAAAGCTCCTCAGCTTTCTCTTCAGAGGCTTTCACGGAGATTCGCGCTCCCAGTTTCAACAATGCACGCCCTCCAATAGGATGATGATGTGGGCTGAGCATTGTGGGAGCGGTAGTTCTTATAGATGCAGATATGGACTCAAGCAGGGGGGTCCGTCTTGAATCCCTGCTGTTACCCCACATATTCGAGGAGGTGTCTTCTCCTCGAGTGGTCCCCTTCTTTCGGGGAGGTGCACAACCCCGCGGCAGGACGGCCGCGTAAATATGCAAGCTCCAGGATGTGTCCATCAGTTTGGTTTGCACTCGACCAACAGCAGCAGAGAGTAGGACTCTCTTAAGGTACAGGCGGTTGCCGCTTGAATCACTCCGTGCAGGTGTGCCTGACGCGTTTCGAAAGCTCCTCAGCTTTCTCTTCAGAGGCTTTCACGGAGATTCGCGCTCCCAGTTTCAACAATGCACGCCCTCCAATAGGATGATGATGTGGGCTGAGCATTGTGGGAGCGGTAGTTCTTATAGATGCAGATATGGACTCAAGCAGGGGGGTCCGTCTTGAATCCCTGCTGTTACCCCACATATTCGAGGAGGTGTCTTCTCCTCGAGTGGTCCCCTTCTTTCGGGGAGGTGCACAACCCCGCGGCAGGACGGCCGCGTAAATATGCAAGCTCCAGGATGTGTCCATCAGTTTGGTTTGCACTCGACCAACAGCAGCAGAGAGTAGGACTCTCTTAAGGTACAGGCGGTTGCCGCTTGAATCACTCCGTGCAGGTGTGCCTGACGCGTTTCGAAAGCTCCTCAGCTTTCTCTTCAGAGGCTTTCACAGAGATTCGCGCTCCCAGTTTCAACAATGCACGCCCTCCAATAGGATGATGATGTGGGCTGAGCATTGTGGGAGCGGTAGTTCTTATAGATGCAGATATGGACTCAAGCAGGGGGGTCCGTCTTGAATCCCTGCTGTTACCCCACATATTCGAGGAGGTGTCTTCTCCTCGAGTGGTCCCCTTCTTTCGGGGAGGTGCACAACCCCGCGGCAGGACGGCCGCGTAAATATGCAAGCTCCAGGATGTGTCCATCAGTTTGGTTTGCACTCGACCAACAGCAGCAGAGAGTAGGACTCTCTTAAGGTACAGGCGGTTGCCGCTTGAATCACTCCGTGCAGGTGTGCCTGACGCGTTTCGAAAGCTCCTCAGCTTTCTCTTCAGAGGCTTTCACGGAGATTCGCGCTCCCAGTTTCAACAATGCACGCCCTCCAATAGGATGATGATGTGGGCTGAGCATTGTGGGAGCGGTAGTTCTTATAGATGCAGATATGGACTCAAGCAGGGGGGTCCGTCTTGAATCCCTGCTGTTACCCCACATATTCGAGGAGGTGTCTTCTCCTCGAGTGGTCCCCTTCTTTCGGGGAGGTGCACAACCCCGCGGCAGGACGGCCGCGTAAATATGCAAGCTCCAGGATGTGTCCATCAGTTTGGTTTGCACTCGACCAACAGCAGCAGAGAGTAGGACTCTCTTAAGGTACAGGCGGTTGCCGCTTGAATCACTCCGTGCAGGTGTGACTGACGCGTTTCGAAAGCTCCTCAGCTTTCTCTTCAGAGGCTTTCACGGAGATTCGCGCTCCCAGTTTCAACAATGCACGCCCTCCAATAGGATGATGATGTGGGCTGAGCATTGTGGGAGCGGTAGTTCTTATAGATGCAGATATGGACTCAAGCAGGGGGGTCCGTCTTGAATCCCTGCTGTTACCCCACATATTCGAGGAGGTGTCTTCTCCTCGAGTGGTCCCCTTCTTTCGGGGAGGTGCACAACCCCGCGGCAGGACGGCTGCGTAAATATGCAAGCTCCAGGATGTGTCCATCAGTTTGGTTTGCACTCGACCAACAGCAGCAGAGAGTAGGACTCTCTTAAGGTACAGGCGGTTGCCGCTTGAATCACTCCGTGCAGGTGTGCCTGACGCGTTTCGAAAGCTCCTCAGCTTTCTCTTCAGAGGCTTTCACGGAGATTCGCGCTCCCAGTTTCAACAATGCACGCCCTCCAATAGGATGATGATGTGGGCTGAGCATTGTGGGAGCGGTAGTTCTTATAGATGCAGATATGGACTCAAGCAGGGGGGTCCGTCTTGAATCCCTGCTGTTACCCCACATATTCGAGGAGGTGTCTTCTCCTCGAGTGGTCCCCTTCTTTCGGGGAGGTGCACAACCCCGCGGCAGGACGGCCGCGTAAATATGCAAGCTCCAGGATGTGTCCATCAGTTTGGTTTGCACTCGACCAACAGCAGCAGAGAGTAGGACTCTCTTAAGGTACAGGCGGTTGCCGCTTGAATCACTCCGTGCAGGTGTGCCTGACGCGTTTCGAAAGCTCCTCAGCTTTCTCTTCAGAGGCTTTCACGGAGATTCGCACTCCCAGTTTCAACAATGCACGCCCTCCAATAGGATGATGATGTGGGCTGAGCATTGTGGGAGCGGTAGTTCTTATAGATGCAGATATGGACTCAAGCAGGGGGGTCCGTCTTGAATCCCTGCTGTTACCCCACATATTCGAGGAGGTGTCTTCTCCTCGAGTGGTCCCCTTCTTTCGGGGAGGTGCACAACCCCGCGGCAGGACGGCCGCGTAAATATGCAAGCTCCAGGATGTGTCCATCAGTTTGGTTTGCACTCGACCAACAGCAGCAGAGAGTAGGACTCTCTTAAGGTACAGGCGGTTGCCGCTTGAATCACTCCGTGCAGGTGTGCCTGACGCGTTTCGAAAGCTCCTCAGCTTTCTCTTCAGAGGCTTTCACGGAGATTCGCGCTCCCAGTTTCAACAATGCACGCCCTCCAATAGGATGATGATGTGGGCTGAGCATTGTGGGAGCGGTAGTTCTTATAGATGCAGATATGGACTCAAGCAGGGGGGTCCGTCTTGAATCCCTGCTGTTACCCCACATATTCGAGGAGGTGTCTTCTCCTCGAGTGGTCCCCTTCTTTCGGGGAGGTGCACAACCCCGCGGCAGGACGGCCGCGTAAATATGCAAGCTCCAGGATGTGTCCATCAGTTTGGTTTGCACTCGACCAACAGCAGCAGAGAGTAGGACTCTCTTAAGGTACAGGCGGTTGCCGCTTGAATCACTCCGTGCAGGTGTGCCTGACGCGTTTCGAAAGCTCCTCAGCTTTCTCTTCAGAGGCTTTCACGGAGATTCGCGCTCCCAGTTTCAACAATGCACGCCCTCCAATAGGATGATGATGTGGGCTGAGCATTGTGGGAGCGGTAGTTCTTATAGATGCAGATATGGACTCAAGCAGGGGGGTCCGTCTTGAATCCCTGCTGTTACCCCACATATTCGAGGAGGTGTCTTCTCCTCGAGTGGTCCCCTTCTTTCGGGGAGGTGCACAACCCCGCGGCAGGACGGCCGCGTAAATATGCAAGCTCCAGGATGTGTCCATCAGTTTGGTTTGCACTCGACCAACAGCAGCAGAGAGTAGGACTCTCTTAAGGTACAGGCGGTTGCCGCTTGAATCACTCCGTGCAGGTGTGCCTGACGCGTTTCGAAAGCTCCTCAGCTTTCTCTTCAGAGGCTTTCACGGAGATTTGCGCTCCCAGTTTCAACAATGCACGCCCTCCAATAGGATGATGATGTGGGCTGAGCATTGTGGGAGCGGTAGTTCTTATAGATGCAGATATGGACTCAAGCAGGGGGGTCCGTCTTGAATCCCTGCTGTTACCCCACATATTCGAGGAGGTGTCTTCTCCTCGAGTGGTCCCCTTCTTTCGGGGAGGTGCACAACCCCGCGGCAGGACGGCCGCGTAAATATGCAAGCTCCAGGATGTGTCCATCAGTTTGGTTTGCACTCGACCAACAGCAGCAGAGAGTAGGACTCTCTTAAGGTACAGGCGGTTGCCGCTTGAATCACTCCGTGCAGGTGTGCCTGACGCGTTTCGAAAGCTCCTCAGCTTTCTCTTCAGAGGCTTTCACGGAGATTCGCGCTCCCAGTTTCAACAATGCACGCCCTCCAATAGGATGATGATGTGGGCTGAGCATTGTGGGAGCGGTAGTTCTTATAGATGCAGATATGGACTCAAGCAGGGGGGTCCGTCTTGAATCCCTGCTGTTACCCCACATATTCGAGGAGGTGTCTTCTCCTCGAGTGGTCCCCTTCTTTCGGGGAGGTGCACAACCCCGCGGCAGGACGGCCGCGTAAATATGCAAGCTCCAGGATGTGTCCATCAGTTTGGTTTGCACTCGACCAACAGCAGCAGAGAGTAGGACTCTCTTAAGGTACAGGCGGTTGCCGCTTGAATCACTCCGTGCAGGTGTGCCTGACGCGTTTCGAAAGCTCCTCAGCTTTCTCTTCAGAGGCTTTCACGGAGATTCGCGCTCCCAGTTTCAACAATGCACGCCCTCCAATAGGATGATGATGTGGGCTGAGCATTGTGGGAGCGGTAGTTCTTATAGATGCAGATATGGACTCAAGCAGGGGGGTCCGTCTTGAATCCCTGCTGTTACCCCACATATTCGAGGAGGTGTCTTCTACTCGAGTGGTCCCCTTCTTTCGGGGAGGTGCACAACCCCGCGGCAGGACGGCCGCGTAAATATGCAAGCTCCAGGATGTGTCCATCAGTTTGGTTTGCACTCGACCAACAGCAGCAGAGAGTAGGACTCTCTTAAGGTACAGGCGGTTGCCGCTTGAATCACTCCGTGCAGGTGTGCCTGACGCGTTTCGAAAGCTCCTCAGCTTTCTCTTCAGAGGCTTTCACGGAGATTCGCGCTCCCAGTTTCAACAATGCACGCCCTCCAATAGGATGATGATGTGGGCTGAGCATTGTGGGAGCGGTAGTTCTTATAGATGCAGATATGGACTCAAGCAGGGGGGTCCGTCTTGAATCCCTGCTGTTACCCCACATATTCGAGGAGGTGTCTTCTCCTCGAGTGGTCCCCTTCTTTCGGGGAGGTGCACAACCCCGCGGCAGGACGGCCGCGTAAATATGCAAGCTCCAGGATGTGTCCATCAGTTTGGTTTGCACTCGACCAACAGCAGCAGAGAGTAGGACTCTCTTAAGGTACAGGCGGTTGCCGCTTGAATCACTCCGTGCAGGTGTGCCTGACGCGTTTCGAAAGCTCCTCAGCTTTCTCTTCAGAGGCTTTCACGGAGATTCGCGCTCCCAGTTTCAACAATGCCCGCCCTCCAATAGGATGATGATGTGGGCTGAGCATTGTGGGAGCGGTAGTTCTTATAGATGCAGATATGGACTCAAGCAGGGGGGTCCGTCTTGAATCCCTGCTGTTACCCCACATATTCGAGGAGGTGTCTTCTCCTCGAGTGGTCCCCTTCTTTCGGGGAGGTGCACAACCCCGCGGCAGGACGGCCGCGTAAATATGCAAGCTCCAGGATGTGTCCATCAGTTTGGTTTGCACTCGACCAACAGCAGCAGAGAGTAGGACTCTCTTAAGGTACAGGCGGTTGCCGCTTGAATCACTCCGTGCAGGTGTGCCTGACGCGTTTCGAAAGCTCCTCAGCTTTCTCTTCAGAGGCTTTCACGGAGATTCGCGCTCCCAGTTTCAACAATGCACGCCCTCCAATAGGATGATGATGTGGGCTGAGCATTGTGGGAGCGGTAGTTCTTATAGATGCAGATATGTACTCAAGCAGGGGGGTCCGTCTTGAATCCCTGCTGTCACCCCACATATTCGAAGAGGTGTCTTCTCCTCGAGTGGTCCCCTTCTTTCGGGGAGGTGCACAACCCCGCGGCAGGACGGCCGCGTAAATATGCAAGCTCCAGGATGTGTCCATCAGTTTGGTTTGCAATCGACCAACAGCAGCAGAGAGTAGGACTCTCTTAAGGTACAGGCGGTTGCCGCTTGAATCACTCCGTGCAGGTGTGCCTGACGCGTTTCGAAAGCTCCTCAGCTTTCTCTTCAGAGGCTTTCACGGAGATTCGCGCTCCCAGTTTCAACAATGCACGCCCTCCAATAGGATGATGATGTGGGCTGAGCATTGTGGGAGCGGTAGTTCTTATAGATGCAGACATGGACTCAAGCAGGGGGGTCCGTCTTGAATCCCTGCTGTTACCCCACATATTCGAGGAGGTGTCTTCTCCTCGAGTGGTCCCCTTCTTTCGGGGAGGTGCACAACCCCGCGGCAGGACGGCCGCGTAAATATGCAAGCTCCAGGATGTGTCCATCAGTTTGGTTTGCACTCGACCAACAGCAGCAGAGAGTAGGACTCTCTTAAGGTACAGGCGGTTGCCGCTTGAATCACTCCTTGCAGGTGTGCCTGACGCGTTTCGAAAGCTCCTCAGCTTTCTCTTCAGAGGCTTTCACGGAGATTTGCGCTCCCAGTTTCAACAATGCACGCCCTCCAATAAGATGATGATGTGGGCTGAGCATTGTGGGAGCGGTAGTTCTTATAGATGCAGATATGGACTCAAGCAGGGGGGTCCGTCTTGAATCCCTGCTGTTACCCCACATATTCGAGGAGGTGTCTTCTCCTCGAGTGGTCCCCTTCTTTCGGGGAGGTGCACAACCCCGCGGCAGGACGGCCGCGTAAATATGCAAGCTCCAGGATGTGTCCATCAGTTTGGTTTGCACTCGACCAACAGCAGCAGAGAGTAGGACTCTCTTAAGGTACAGGCGGTTGCCGCTTGAATCACTCCGTGCAGGTGTGCCTGACGCATTTCGAAAGCTCCTCAGCTTTCTCTTCAGAGGCTTTCACGGAGATTCGCGCTCCCAGTTTCAACAATGCACGCCCTCCAATAGGATGATGATGTGGGCTGAGCATTGTGGGAGCGGTAGTTCTTATAGATGCAGATATGGACTCAAGCAGGGGGGTCCGTCTTGAATCCCTGCTGTTACCCCACATATTCGAGGAGGTGTCTTCTCCTCGAGTGGTCCCCTTCTTTCGGGGAGGTGCACAACCCCGCGGCAGGACGGCCGCGTAAATATGCAAGCTCCAGGATGTGTCCATCAGTTTGGTTTGCACTCGACCAACAGCAGCAGAGAGTAGGACTCTCTTAAGGTACAGGCGGTTGCCGCTTGAATCACTCCGTGCAGGTGTGCCTGACGCGTTTCGAAAGCTCCTCAGCTTTCTCTTCAGAGGCTTTCACGGAGATTCGCGCTCCCAGTTTCAACAATGCACGCCCTCCAATAGGATGATGATGTGGGCTGAGCATTGTGGGAGCGGTAGTTCTTATAGATGCAGATATGGACTCAAGCAGGGGGGTCCGTCTTGAATCCCTGCTGTTACCCCACATATTCGAGGAGGTGTCTTCTCCTCGAGTGGTCCCCTTCTTTCGGGGAGGTGCACAACCCCTCGGCAGGACAGCCGCGTAAATATGCAAGCTCCAGGATGTGTCCAAGACGGACCCCCCTGCTTGAGTCCATATCTGCATCTATAGGAACTACCGCTCCCACAATGCTCAGCCCACATCATCATCCTATTGGAGGGCGTGCATTGTTGAAACTGGGAGCGCGAATCTCCGTGAAAGCCTCTGAAGAGAAAGCTGAGGAGCTTTCGAAACGCGTCAGGCACACCTGCACGGAGTGATTCAAGCGGCAACCGCCTGTACCTTAAGAGAGTCCTACTCTCTGCTGCTGTTGGTCGAGTGCAAACCAAACTGATGGACACATCCTGGAGCTTGCATATTTACGCGGCCGTCCTGCCGCGGGGTTGTGCACCTCCCCGAAAGAAGGGGACCACTCGAGGAGAAGACACCTCCTCGAATATGTGGGGTAACAGCAGGGATTCAAGACGGACCCCCCTGCTTGAGTCCATATCTGCATCTATAAGAACTACCGCTCCCACAATGCTCAGCCCACATCATCATCCTATTGGAGGGCGTGCATTGTTGAAACTGGGAGCGCGAATCTCCGTGAAAGCCTCTGAAGAGAAAGCTGAGGAGCTTTCGAAACGCGTCAGGCACACCTGCACGGAGTGATTCAAGCGGCAACCGCCTGTACCTTAAGAGAGTCCTACTCTCTGCTGCTGTTGGTCGAGTGCAAACCAAACTGATGGACACATCCTGGAGCTTGCATATTTACGCGGCCGTCCTGCCGCGGGGTTGTGCACCTCCCCGAAAGAAGGGGACCACTCGAGGAGAAGACACCTCCTCGAATATGTGGGGTAACAGCAGGGATTCAAGACGGACCCCCCTGCTTGAGTCCATATCTGCATCTATAAGAACTACCGCTCCCACAATGCTCAGCCCACATCATCATCCTATTGGAGGGCGTGCATTGTTGAAACTGGGAGCGCGAATCTCCGTGAAAGCCTCTGAAGAGAAAGCTGAGGAGCTTTCGAAACGCGTCAGGCACACCTGCACGGAGTGATTCAAGCGGCAACCGCCTGTACCTTAAGAGAGTCCTACTCTCTGCTGCTGTTGGTCGAGTGCAAACCAAACTGATGGACACATCCTGGAGCTTGCATATTTACGCGGCCGTCCTGCCGCGGGGTTGTGCACCTCCCCGAAAGAAGGGGACCACTCGAGGAGAAGACACCTCCTCGAATATGTGGGGTAACAGCAGGGATTCAAGACGGACCCCCCTGCTTGAGTCCATATCTGCATCTATAAGAACTACCGCTCCCACAATGCTCAGCCCACATCATCATCCTATTGGAGGGCGTGCATTGTTGAAACTGGGAGCGCGAATCTCCGTGAAAGCCTCTGAAGAGAAAGCTGAGGAGCTTTCGAAACGCGTCAGGCACACCTGCACGGAGTGATTCAAGCGGCAACCGCCTGTACCTTAAGAGAGTCCTACTCTCTGCTGCTGTTGGTCGAGTGCAAACCAAACTGATGGACACATCCTGGAGCTTGCATATTTACGCGGCCGTCCTGCCGCGGGGTTGTGCACCTCCCCGAAAGAAGGGGACCACTCGAGGAGAAGACACCTCCTCGAATATGTGGGGTAACAGCAGGGATTCAAGACGGACCCCCCTGCTTGAGTCCATATCTGCATCTATAAGAACTACCGCTCCCACAATGCTCAGCCCACATCATCATCCTATTGGAGGGCGTGCATTGTTGAAACTGGGAGCGCGAATCTCCGTGAAAGCCTCTGAAGAGAAAGCTGAGGAGCTTTCGAAACGCGTCAGGCACACCTGCACGGAGTGATTCAAGCGGCAACCGCCTGTACCTTAAGAGAGTCCTACTCTCTGCTGCTGTTGGTCGAGTGCAAACCAAACTGATGGACACATCCTGGAGCTTGCATATTTACGCGGCCGTCCTGCCGCGGGGTTGTGCACCTCCCCGAAAGAAGGGGACCACTCGAGGAGAAGACACCTCCTCGAATATGTGGGGTAACAGCAGGGATTCAAGACGGACCCCCCTGCTTGAGTCCATATCTGCATCTATAAGAACTACCGCTCCCACAATGCTCAGCCCACATCATCATCCTATTGGAGGGCGTGCATTGTTGAAACTGGGAGCGCGAATCTCCGTGAAAGCCTCTGAAGAGAAAGCTGAGGAGCTTTCGAAACGCGTCAGGCACACCTGCACGGAGTGATTCAAGCGGCAACCGCCTGTACCTTAAGAGAGTCCTACTCTCTGCTGCTGTTGGTCGAGTGCAAACCAAACTGATGGACACATCCTGGAGCTTGCATATATATATATATATATATATATATATATATATATATATATATATATATATATATATATATATATATATATATATATGTATATATATATTTTACATATATATATATATATATTTTACATATATATATATATATATATATATATATATATATATATATATATATATATATATATATATATATATATATATATACATACAAAACACCTTTCCACCAACTGATGCTCCTCCTGTTCTCGGGTGCCTCCTTAACGCACGGTGGAGTGCGTATATTATTGTCAAACACACAGTTCTGATCCTTCAGAACCGCTCCTCAATTAAGGACACTCCAGTCATTCTTTGTAGTCCCATTGCCATATTTATTCATAGCGTTTTCACATTTGCCAAGTCAACAACTTGGAAACACGCTTTTGGTATACACTGAAGACAGAAGTTAGCACAGAGCGCATTACGCTCATTAGGAGCCTTCGCAGCCTGAATTTTTAATATTTCCGTTTTGTTGTGTTAGGTGAATGTTTTAATCTGTGTACCTTATTTTAAAATTGAGCCACTTACTTGCACACTAAAAAAACACTAAACACCGCGTTGGGGCGGCTCCTCGTGACACTTGAGAAGCTTATAGCTTCATTTTACTTGCTTCCTTCGATAGAGTGCCATAGCGGCGGACATCTTGGGTGGGGGCTGAGGCTCTGCACGGTCTAGTCGTCACAAGGACGCTAGACCGGTACTTAAGCCGAGCAAATTAGGCGGCCTGCTACTTGGAAACACGCTTTTGGTATACACTGAAGACAGAAGTTAGCACAGAGCGCATTACGCTCATTAGGAGCCTTCGCAGCCTGAATTTTTAATATTTCCGATTTGTTGTGTTAGGTGAATGTTTTAATCTGTGTACCTTATTTTAAAATTGAGCCACTTACTTGCACACTAAAAAAACACTAAACACCGCGTTGGGGCGGCTCCTCCTGACACTTGAGAAGCTTATAGCTTCATTTTACTTGCTTCCTTCGATAGAGTGCCATAGCGGCGGACATCTTGGGTGGGGGCTGAGGCTCTGCACGGTCTAGTCGTCACAAGGACGCTAGACCGGTACTTAAGCCGAGCAAATTAGGCGGCCTGCTACTTGGAAACACGCTTTTGGTATACACTGAAGACAGAAGTTAGCACAGAGCGCATTACGCTCATTAGGAGCCTTCGCAGCCTGAATTTTTAATATTTCCGTTTTGTTGTGTTAGGTGAATGTTTTAATCTGTGTACCTTATTTTAAAATTGAGCCACTTACTTGCACACTAAAAAAACACTAAACACCGCATTGGGGCGGCTCCTCCTGACACTTGAGAAGCTTATAGCTTCATTTTACTTGCTTCCTTCGATAGAGTGCCATAGCGGCGGACATCTTGGGTGGGGGCTGAGGCTCTGCACGGTCTAGCCGTCACAAGGACGCTAGACCGGTACTTAAGCCGACCATGCTCACGCGCAGCGGTCACGCGCTGCGGGATCGCCAGAGCATCACCGGAGTCACGCCAGAGTCCAGCCCGTCTGCGCCCGTCCGCGCACGGGCGGGCTCGGGGGCTCGGACTCCTGACCATCGCTATACTTATACGGCGGAAGAGCTTCGTTGTTTAGATAACGGGCAGTCGCTACGCGATCAAGGTGCTATTGCTAGGCTAAAAAATTATGCCATACTGCGGCCCTACAACAGAAGTTCTAGAACCCAATACCCGGTACTAAAGATAGCTAGTCTGAACACTAGGTCCCTTCACAGTCATCATGTGGAGATCTATAACCTACTTCAGGATAGAGACCTTGATATCCTGACACTCTCAGAAACCTGGATGGGTGAAAACTCCATGCCTGACATCATTGCTGCCCTCCCTAATGGCTATGACGCAATTTGGCAGAACCGCGCAGGGTCGGCTCGGGGGGTGGGGTAGCGATTTTATTTAAAAAATCCCTATCTGTGGAAGAAACAATATCAGAAACAGTGGACCTAGCTGATCTAGTAGGAATAAAGATTTCCCTAAACAACTCTTGCTGGGTGATTCTGTCGATCTACCGCCCACCCAACTCATCTCCACTTTTTAATGATTTATTTGCCCCCATTATATCAGATCTATGTACAAGGTACAAAAAAATTGTGATATTAGGAGATTTTAACTTGCATTGGGATAGCCCCCAATGGGACTTACCAACACGCCAACTGGACACTACCATGTCCGCTTTGAGTTTTAGCCAACTTGAGGAAGTACCCACACACATCAAGGGTCATACTCTTGACTTAGTATGGTCCACAGACCCAAATGTCCTTCTCAAGGATGTGGTTCCCTGTATCTGGACTGACCATTACCTGGTGACCTGTGAGGTAAACATTAAAGACCATTTAAAGCACCTACCCCGAGGTACTAGAAGGACCCGCAAATGGGTCGAGGTTGATTTAAAAACCCTGACCTCGGTGCTTCCGAAAATGGCTTGTTTGACAAATTCAGATAGAAGCCTGGATGTTGAATACGCGTCCCTAACCCAGAGCCTGAACATAGCTATTGATCACATAGCGCCGGAAAAAACTCAGTCAATTAAAGGACCTGGCAAAGAGGCTCCATGGTTTACTCCATCACTAAGGGAACAAAAAAGAAAGCTCCGAGCTCGGGAGAGAATCTGGAGGAAAACTAAGCAGGACACAGCAAGGAACCAATATAAAGACTCACTTTATCTGTATAAAAAACTTATTTCACAAGCCAAGGCGGAGTACTATGAGTCTCGCCTACAGAAGGCCAGGAATACCCAGAAGGAGACGTTCCAAATCCTGTCGGAGTTGAGTAAAAAACAGGAGAATTCTGAGTCTCCCATAAACTGTAACACCTTCCAGGGGTATTTTTTAGAAAAGGTAAAGACCATCATCCTGGATATTAAGAATAGTATGGTGAACTGTGATACTATACATTCTGAGGTCCATAATCCTGCTCACTGCTCTATAGTACAGTTCCCTGAGTTGGATGAGCTGAGCCTAGAGCAGCTAATGGGGAAAACTAAATCTGGTTCCCCAGCGGACCCATGTCCCCCGAGTATCTTCCGTGTGGCACGCCCGCTATTGGAGGCTCGGATCATCGCTCTCCTTAATAGGTCCCTATAAACAGGGTATTTACCTGGTGACCTCAAGGAGGCGCGAGTTAGACCTTTGTTGAAGAAGCCAGGCGCAGATCCGGCTGTCCTGAAGAACTATAGGCCGATTTCCCAGCTGCCTTTCCTTGCAAAGGTCCTAGAGCAACACGTGCTGAAGTTCCTGTCACTGTACCTCGAATCCCATGGCTTACTGCATGAGCGACAGGCAGGGTTTCGAGCGCACCATAGCACCGAGTTAGTAATGCTCTTGGCGTTAGACGAACTGAGAGGCATGGCTGACGGCAAAAAAACGAGCGCCCTGATTTTATTAGACCTGTCAGCGGCGTTCGACACCGTCAGCCATGACCTGCTCCTGGGAAGACTGGAGGCCTTTGGGATCAAAGGCTTGGCCCTCAAGTGGCTGCAATCCTTCCTTTTAGGAAGGACTCAAAGTATACAACTAGGGGAGTCAATATCTGAAGTGGGCCTCTTAGAGTGCGGAGTTCCACAGGGCTCCGCACTGTCCCCACTTCTGTTCAATCTTTACCTGCAGCCTTTGATTGCATCCCTGGCCGAGTTGGGCTGCAGAGTCTACACCTATGCTGACGATACTCAGCTAGTGCTGAGTATCGATAACACAGGGACAGCACAAACCCAAGCTCAAAATATCTTGAGGTACACTGTAGGGTGGATGACGAACAACCTACTAAAGATCAACCCGGATAAGACCGAGGTATTGGTAATTCCATCTACCACCTCACCGTGGAGTGATCTGTATTGGCCTGCAGAGCTTGGATCAGCCCCAAAACCTAGTGCCAACGTAAAGAGTCTGGGGATTAAATTAGATTGTGACCTGTCAATGTGCAGTCAAATTTCCGCTGTTGTTGGAACCTGCACGAACATCATCAGACAATTGAGAAAGCTAGCTCCCTTCCTTTCTCATTCTATGATGCGCTCAATTGTAGCAGCAACTGTCATTTCACGGATCGATTATGGGAATGCCCTGTATCTTGGCCTCCCAAAAATATTGACAAACAGACTCCAGGTCGTAATGAATGACGCTGCACGGCTAATCTTCGGATTGCCCAGACGAACAAAGGCCTCCCCTCTTCTCCAAAACCTTCATTGGCTCCCTGTTAAAGAGAGGGTTGAGTTTAAGAGCCTCTGTATAGCGCACAAGGCGATCTACGGCCATGCGCCGGCCTACATCAAAGCTCGCCTGGAAGCATACAACCCGAAGAGAACACTCATATCATCGGACTCTCAGTTATTGGTCTGCCCCTGCTACAAATTAGTGACTAAGGGAGGGAGAGCCTTCTCTGTTCTGGCCCCCCAATTATGGAACAAGCTGCCTGAGGGGCTACGCAGGGAGATGAATCTCCTACGGTTCAGGAAATCACTGAAAACCCTGCTGTTTGGAAGAGCCTTGATCGCAATGTAGTCCTGTAGCTGCGTCTCTCTCAGGAGTGAGCCAAGTTATTGTAATGACATCGATTTCCAAGCGCTCAGAGACCTGCAGGTGATTGGGCGCGCTATAAATCTAAACTAACAATAACAATAACAATAACAAACGCGTTTCGACGTTGCCGCCTTCGTCAGTGCTGACATTTTTTGTGTTTAAATAAAGTTTCTCCATGACACCATGTCACATGATTAAAAACAACATAAAAGAAGGCATTTCAATTTCATTCATTGCTATGCAGCGGCCATCTTGCAATGTCTAAGTACATCATCATTCATGTATATGAGAAGCATTATTCACATTACATTTCATACACATGTGGCTATTTGTCTCAATGTCACAAAAGAGAATGTGACACTGCACACCAATTTTGACCTTATGTTAATTATACAGACTTCATTCTTAACCTTAGTACAAAAAGTGGTGCTTGCCACTCAAACTGACTGGCTCAGGTCAGTAACAAACTAAACAAACAAACAGATACTGTTTGAGAGTGGTGCACTGTTCACATGCCCCTGATAGGTGCAAATGTTTGAAACTCTGTAGTACTGATACACATTTACAGTCTACAAAATAATAACCAAAAATATTCTTTCAGATTCAATGTTCATAAAACAGTATGTTGTATCCACAAAAACGAAAATTCAGTTCCTTGAAGATGTCATATTTTAATGACAATTTTCTTGCTTGATTTTTTATTACATCATGTACATATGTTTGTCACAGCATCATATTCAGTCAATCCCAATGCATTTCGGTATAGAAATACCTTCATCAGGGGAATACTGTAATTGAAACCAACAAAACAAAAAATTATCTAAACCTGGAATGCGGGATGTCCTTAACCAACCCTGTGTACATGCATTCATTGCGTAATTTTGTCATAACAAGACCCAAGTTAAAATGGGTGCTCATATCTCAGTGCTCCTACCATGCAGCCACGTGATGTACAATTAGCATGCTAACCTGCCTGGTGTCACAAAAAAACCTCATGTTGGCCAATATCACGTGTTCGTACCTGAACAACTGAGCCGCGTGAATGCCGCTATATTCAATATGCTTCAATTCCTGTCTAAAAAACGGAATAGTATCAACATTTTGTCAACATATAAGCCACTACCGCCTCCTTGGCTGGCCTTGCTTTTAGTACCCAGCCTACCTGTTAGCTGCTAGTCGAGCCCAATGACACTGGATGTCTCGATGGCCCTGCTTCGTCGTGTTTACTCGACACTAGTTGTTCTGGACTCTGTAACCAATGAGGATAACATGACAACCCACTCTGGGGTGCCTAAACTCTACTTAACGCTTGGTGCAATAGCGCGACAGCCGCCGCTTACCTAACTTCATCAACTCCACCCGGCTTCACTCCGTCTCTCTCTCCATGTTGTGAACTTCCTACTTCCTATTTATTGCCGCCTCCCTCATTATAAACACTAACGGACTGATAACCTAATGTTATGGCGGGCGCCATCTTGGGATGAGTAGATCCAATGTACAAAAACCGCTAATCATTGCCTGTGTTACCGTAAGCACTCACCATGCTAATGCTAACTAAAGGAAAAATATGTTTAAGGAGCCAGTGTCTATGGAATCACATATTACAAAAATTACACGGTTGACTCAGCCCCCTGTGATAATGGCTCTGTGTGGTGCCACTCTCAAACAGTATCTGTTTGTTTATTTGTCTCAATGTCTCATTATTCCTAAGTATTATATCATGCTCATAAATTAATATTTCGCCCTCAATCAAGCCCTGAATGGGCTTTTAGCTTCTTATTAATAACATTATGAATGTACTTGGTGGTTGGCCTATATATTTATGCCCATTCTGTCACGTGTGGTTGAATGATAATGCCCTGGATGGGCTATTTCATGCTACATATGTTACGTGACCTATCAAGACTAGAGAAAGAGTTTCTCTGCAGGTCGAATTTAGGGAATTTCCTTGGGGGAATTGGGAAAAGGAAGAGGTTCGGGATACAGAATGACCGGTATTCCCCTGCTGTAATTGTAAAATTTGGGAGAAATTTCTCATTTACCCAATATGCACCCACATTTCCTTTTCATTATTCAACCCTACAGGATTCTTTGTCTGGAGCATTATGATATATTTGGATTCGAGGGTTCTCAGTTTCTTAACCCATTCACCTCCTCTCTCTGTTTCACCAACTGATCCAAAATGAAAAAGCTCAGCAAATTACTATTCCTTTTGTGCATTTTCTCATAATGTCGAGCCACCGGATAACTTTGATCTTTCGTGTTTATGGCTCTCATGTCTTCCAGAATCCTCAGTTTTGTTTGTTTTGTGGTGCTGCCCACATACTTTCAGTAAATTCGGAATTACAATTCAGCAATTTCGAAATTGTCATCTTTTGAAATCTCCCTGGTACATATATATATATATATATATATATATATATATATATATATATATATATATATATATATATATATATATATATATATATATATATATATATATATATATATATATATATATTCTCCAGCAGCTCCTAACATACACAGTGTACAAGAAGCACTTGAATAACAGCTGCAAGCTTCAAGCCTTTATTGGTATACACATCCTATATCTCGGACTCCGAGGAGGGCCCGGGCATACTGGGAGAGTTCCGGTGTAACCCAGAGCCTCCTCCAGTATGCCATTGGTCTAAACCGCACCACATCCTCAAGTCGTTGACATCCCAGATCATAATAGAGGGGCAGGAGTGGCATAGATAGTGGGAGACCAACTAATTCCCTCTCAAACTTATTTTGGGAGTTCACTAATTGAACGATGTTACTGAACCCCCATAGTTCGGCCCCATACAATATAGAAGCACTTATTTTGGTGTTATAAATTTTATTTGCTAAGGGAATCGGTTTTTTGGCCGAACGGCGCAGTTCCCGTATTAGTGCTCCTGCAAGCTGGGCATGTCTGGTAACAAACTGATTAATATGGGGTTTCCATTCTAGCCTTGAACCCAGTGTAATTCCAAGGTAGGTAAAGGATTTGGTCTGTTCAAGCAATTTGCCATTAATGATAGCCCTACCTTTCACAAGCTTTTGCTTATGCATGATCATAAATTTGGTCTTAGTCGCATTGATGGTAAGGTCATAATCTTTGCAGAACACTTCAAACCGCCCAATGGCCTTCTGTAATCCCTTTTCATTTTGGATATTAAAAGAGTGTCATCTGCAAACATTAGCCGGGGTATCGGTATTCCATTCAACTTAGGGGCATCCGTCGGGTCATTCTTGAAGTAGTCGATAACCCTGTTAATGTACAGCGAAAACAGTGTTGGGGCCAGAACACACCCTTGTCTTACGCCTCTAAGGATCAGGAACCTATATGTAACTTTGCCTTGCTCTCCCCACCGGACTTGAGCGAAGTTGGCATTGTGGAGTTTAATTAAAAAGGCAAGTACATCAAGTGGCATGCCTTGTTCTTGGAAGACACTCCACATCTTAACCCGTGGTACCAAGTCGAAGGCCGATTTAAGATCGACAAATGCTGCATATAGAGTGCCACCTCCAAGGACAACCACCCGCCAATAAATCAAGACAAATCTAAAAGCCTGATCTATGGTGCTCATGTGCGTGCTGAATCCGGCCTGGAGAGGGGACAAAATGTCTTCCTCCTCAATCCAGGTCTGGATCCTGGACAACACGAGCCTGGCTATCACCTTCTGAATGCAGTCAATCAAGCTAATTGGCCTGAATTGGCAGGGTCAGAACGATCCCCATTCTTATAAATGGGGATTATCTCAGCCCCCTTCCAGGTATCAGGTATGGGGGAGCCTTTAGCAATGGCATTTAGAAGGGACTGGATATATGGTGCCCACACTCCTTTCCTGTGTATAAAGAGATCAACACAAACACTGTCCAACCCGGGCACTCTACCCTTTGGGACAGAGTTAAGTATCCTATCTACTTCATTTAAACTAAAATGTAATGGCGTAGAATCTAAAGGAGTGATGGGGATGTCAAAGCTCAACACCTTAGAGAGAGACGGACAGGCGAACTGCGTCTTGAAATGCGTGACCCACAAATCGGGAGGAACATGGTTTTCTGGATGGTTCCTAGGGCGCCCCTTCCCCCTTTTCACCACATCCCAAAAGAAACCCATGTTCCTAGCTCTACTCGCATTGTATAGCTCTAACCAGTAAAGTTCGTCCCAAGTTTGCTTTGCTTCATGTTGGGCTTTCTTATACATCTCCCTAGCAACTCGAATCCGATCCCTATCTTTTGATCTTACTGTTAGGGCTAAAGATTTGTATGCATCCCTACAGCTTTTGCCTACGATAGTTCTGCCTGGATTTTAGGCCTGTAATTGGATTTACGGACCTCCTTGATAAAAAAAATCCCATAACCTAATAAAAAGATTCTTATGTATTGAAACAACCCTTGACATCATATCCTGGTCCGTGATACAAATCTGGAGCTGTGGTGTGGCCTTTGCCGCTAATCCACTCATTACAGCTATATGGTCCTTCTCAAGAAGACATTCTGTCCATTTTACCCTCCTGGTGTCATTAGAAGGATAAATATCAATTGCAGTGGATCTAGAATCAGACAGCTCTCTTCCATACAACTCCACAGATAATATTAATGGATTATGGTCACTTTTCACCCATTTTAATATGACCATATCCTTGATAAAGGAACAAAACTCTTTATTAAAAAGAATGTAATCTATTTGACTACTCCGTATCCCATTATCAAAGGTGGGATCACCCTCCTTATCTGACTTTTTTCTACCATTTGCCGCCCTAAGCCCCTGCTATAAGCATAGGGCTTTAAGCTGCAGAGCAGCTTGTGACCACTTCTTGATAGGAGGAATAGTCAGTTGCGGAATATCCCAAGCAAGATCTTCCTCCATTGTAAGTTCGATATCATTACTGTCTAGTGGTTCAAAACAGCAGTTGAAGTCTCCTGCTACAAGCATATTCCCTTTACCGTTATAATAATTAAGATACAAATCCAACAGGGAGACTGTCTCTGAGGGTTTGCCCCCGGATTTGCCCCTGGCCTATATATTAAAAATATACAGATCTCTGCATTTGGGGCTTTGAATTCTTATAATTAAAATACCACTACTCTTTGAATCTAACTGGGTGGCTTTATAACTATCATCCTGTCTGACCCATATTGTAAGCCTCCCCATGGTCTTCCCCTCGGACTAGGGGTAGCTGGTTCATAAAAATTCAGGAAACCCAGTCTAAATAATGGTTCCATCTGCCAAGTTTCCTGGAATATTAGGACGCTATGATTATCCATAAACTCTAGCCAATCTTGTGATGCTAATTTATTCTTAAGGCCTGCAATATTCCAGGATACCAAAGATTGGACTATTTGCGTGTTACAAGTGGAATCACTTGTCTGGGGCTGGCCGTCTTCAAAAGCATCATTAGTTATCATGTGGCCTAATGCTGGGGAAACAACAACTGGACTCCGCATGTCATGAGAGCTACTTATTTCTGTGGTGTCCATCCTATTAACAATAGCGTAACTATTATTCTCCAAAGGACCAGGGATTAATAAGGCAGTAGCTCCATCATTAATATAGAATCCATAGATAAATAATGACTGAAAAAACTAAGGTTACTGGGGTGTTATACTTAGGCCCTGATTTAACTTAGGTAAAACCACTGAAATCAGCAGTTATAGTTACCTGAGCTGACTATAACTTGTGACACTCAATGCACTGCTTATGACCTCACATATTAAATCGCTCATGACATGGTCAGTGACATTACTGATGACATCTCGAATGACCAGTGGGATGCAGGGTGCCACCCAGGTATATGGCCAACGACCACTTCCTCTAATGGGTGGCATAAACTTGTCCCAGGAAGCACTATTCACTCAAAACACAACATGGAGGAATTATCTCCTTAGAGGTTAGACCAGGCTAAGCCAACCAACTGGAGTGACTATGAATCTCTAATGCTCCCCTTCTATCCTTCTCTTCAGTCTAATCGTAGGGGACCCTCAGTCGCTGGGGTGGCAGGATGTGGGGATGAGCCTGTGCTGTCCTAAATGTCATCCTCCCTTTGAAGACCAGTTAGGCCATCCCTCCTCTCTCCTGTCTTCTTCTTCTGCGTTTTGAGTGCTTCTCCAACAGGAAACCCATTTTCTCTTAAGAAGGATATTTCACACCTCATTAAGATAGCTTGGCTCTGGGAAAAAGGGGAGGCAAGATGGTGACCATGCTGACGGCTGTGTATGCCCAAGCCCGCGGACCTAGACCCTTTTGTGTTTGGCGCTGCACGCTGTCAATGGGATTAATCCAAATTTATAAAAGAAAAGCGGTAGCCAAATGTAACTACAAAGCGACAAGATATTAGCCCGAATTTATCCGGTGGAGAGGTATGTTCTGGTGTGCCTTCCTTGCCGCAGCAGCGTCCCGAGTAGCTGTCCAGCAGTTGCTGGAGTTGGTGCGGCGGTCTTCCGGGTTCACGTACGCCAGGAGACCGCGGATTGTAGGCCGGGCCTTCCGATCAACGTCCTTGGTTCCAAAGCTTCCAAAGGCTGGGTGCAGGCAAGATCCGCAACCCCATGGAAGCTGGAGGACTCGGTGGGTTGCAAGAAAAAAAGAACAGTGACCCAATATCGGAGGGGGGAAAAGACACCAAGCGTCTGGAGGCAATCGGTAAGAAAACAGTGCCATCTCTATTTTTGAAAGGGAAAACGAAGAAGTAAATCCCCTCTGCACATACAAGCTTGGCAAGGGAACTGGACAGAGCTGTAAGAAGAGGGAGAGCTTGAATACTGGTGTAGGGTTTAAAGCTGCTTATTCACAGAAGGATGATTTAACAGGGGGCATACCTGACAAGTTGGATGATGGGGGAAACGATCTAAACATGATTAATATATCAGTGGCCGATATTAATTTGGAACGTGATGAGAGAAAACAGAACACAGCAGAGGCTCCTGGTGATGATCTCTTGGATGTACTTAACACAACAAATGCGCAGGTGCATCAACCCCTGAATCATGATATCGTAAGTGTTAAAGAAAATGTAAACAGTCAAAACGGGATAAAAGAGATCGACTCTGGGGATTTTTTGTTTTCCCTCTGCAACCCCTCAGATGGTTCTGATGATGAGATTGAATCAACCTCCCACCCAAGACCCAAGGGGGGTTCTCCTGAGAGTAGCCACAGTGGTCTAAGTAACTTTTATCTGGATGATTTAAGGACAGATTAGCCAGGTACTCGAGATAGCAGCCCAAGAGCATTGCGAAAGAGAGGCGGATCGGGAGTCAAGCTTAAAATCACTGAAAATACTGAGGCTATGCAATGAGACTATTCCTTCTTAGCAGAATCTGGAGCTGCTGGTTTGACCACTGGAATGCTGCATAGAGAAAAGGCCTTGGAGAAGGTTGAGGACATTTCACTAGTGGTCATATATCAAAGTATAATGGCGCATAGAGAGGTGACTTGCATTGAAAGTCAGCGCACTCAAAGGGCGTGTCAAAAACACCTGAATACGGTTTGCAGAATAGCCAAATCGTGCACAGAATTTGCAGAGACAATCTGGAGGACGAATTAGCGGCACTGAAGGCAATCACAGAAACAATGCGCACGTCGATGGATGATACTCTTTGGAAGCTGACAAACCTTGAAAATCATCTGCGACGCAACAACCTACAAGTCCTGGATATCCAAGAGGGTGCAGAAAAATTAGATGTGAGAAAATTAATAAACAATCTCTTTACGTAGGCCTTTCCGGGACTTCTGCAATGGGATTGGAGACAGATTGGTCCCAGCCATATGCAAATCAGTTAACCTTGTGCCTCATGGGAACAGTCTAGAGCGAACTGCCAGGCCAGTTCCTCCCTGGACTGGAAACAAGCATCCTGGGACCTGTTTCAGGGTATGTCACTCTTATTCAGTTAGGCTAGCTTAAATCCAGTGGCACATTGATTGTTGTTTTTGCATTATCACCCCAAGTGGGACGGGTATGCCCAGACGTGGGTCCCATGCTCTCCATGCCACTGGAGTCAAGCTATCCTGGCTGAAGAGGGGTGAAACCCCGAAACCGGTCCTCAGATGATTGTTTCCAGTACAGGGAGGACCTGGCCTGGCAGTTTGGGCTGGACTGTTCCCATTGGGCACAGGGTCACAACTGATTTGCAAATGGCTGGGTTCAAACTGGAATGGCATGGTGAGCAAAACAACGGTACACAGTCAAAATATCGAGTTGTTAATATCGAAGTACCATAATATCGAGTCCTAAAAGTCGATGGTAAGAATTATCCACAACCAAAATATCGTTGTAGAAAATATCGATTTACGTGTGTGTTGATTTTATCGAAGACATGAATTTCGAAATCTGTTATATCGAAGCTTAAAATATCGATATGCAAAAATATCGATATTTAAAAGTGATGTTTTAAAGTATATTAAGTAATGATATAGTAAAATGTTGTCTATATATAAGGTAATTCATACATATAATTTCAATTATTTTAGTTATAAGTGTAGGAGCGGGATGTAGAGTTTATAGGGGATAAGGGTGGGTAGTGTTTTAAAAAACTATAGTGTAATTATAGAATAATAAATTTCGAATTTTAAGTAAAATTTCAAAATTTCGCAAATAGATATAAATATTTGTAAAAGGCGAAATTTTATATTAATTTATGGAGTATTGTTAAATTTATTGTCGTTTGGTTTAGTGTATGTAGTAAAAAATTTTGTAAATATATTTTTATTATTAAATATTTACGAAATAATTGTATAATGATTTTAGGAGCGGGATGTAGAGTTTATAGGGGATAAGGGTGGGTAGTGTTTTAAAAAAGTATAGTGTAATTATAGAATAATAAATTTCGAATTTTAAGTAAAATTTAAAAATTTCGAAAATTTAAATAAATATTTGTAAAAGGCGAAATTTTATATTTATTTATGGAGTATTGTAAAATTTATTGTAGTTTGATGTAGTGTATGTAGTAAAAAGTTTTGTAAATATATTTTTATTAATAAATATTTACAAAATAATAGTATAATAATTTTAGGAGCGGGATGTAGAGTTTATAGGGGATTAGGGTGGGTAGTGTTTTAAAAAAAGTATAGTGTAATTATAGAATAAAAATTTTCGCAATTTCTTTTAATTTTCGAAATTTCGAAAATTTAAATAAATATTTGAAAATGTCGAAATTTTATCGGAATTTATGGAGTATAGTAAAAAAAAAATTTGTTTGCTTTTGTGTATTTATTAAAAAGTATTGTAAATATACCATTATTATTAAATATTTAAGAAATATTTGTATAATAATTTTAGGAGCGGGATGTAGAGTTTATAGGGGATAAGGGTGGGTAGTGTATTAAAAAAGTATACTGTAATTATAGAATAATAAATTTCGCATTTTATTAAATAATTTGTACATTTCGAAAATTGTAATACATATTTGTCAAATGCGAAATTTTATACACAATTATGTTATATTTATTTTTTATTTTTGGGCTTTTGTGTATGTAGTAAAAAGTATTATAATTATATATTTTCTTAGATATTTAATAAAGATATTTATCATAATTTTAGGAGCGGGATGTCGAGTTTATAGTGGATAAGGGTGGGTAGTGTTTTAAAAGGGGTAGTTTTTACGGTTCAGGGTCAGTTTTTAGTTTTTGGGTAAAGGGGTATTTGTAGTGTTCAGGGTCAGTTTTTAGTTTGTGGGTAAAGGGGTATTTTTTGAGTTCAGGGTCAGTTTTTAGTTTGTGGGTAAAGGAGTATTTTTAGGTTTCAGGGTCAGTTTTTAGTTTGTGGGTAAAGGGGTATTTTTTGAGTTCAGGGTCAGTTTTTAGTTTGTGGGTAAAGGAGTATTTTTAGGTTTCAGGGTCAGTTTTTAGTTTTTGGGTAAAGGGTTTTTTTTTGGGTTCAGGGTCAGTTTTTAGTTTGTGGGTAAAGGGGTATTTTTAGAGTTCAGGGTCAGTTTTTCGTTTGTGGGTAAAGGGGTATTTTTAGGGTTCAGGGTCAGTTTTTAATTTGTGGGTAAAGGGGTATTTTGAGGGTTCAGGGTCAGTTTTTAGTTTGTGGGTAAAGGGGTATTTTTAGGGTTCAGGGTCAGTTTTTAGTTTGTGGGTAAAGGGGTATTTTTAGGTTTCAGGGTCAGTTTTTAGTTTGTGGGCAAAGGGGTATTTTTAGGTTTCAGGGTCAGTTTTTAGTTTTTGGGTTAAGGGGTATTTTTAGGGTTCAGGGTCAGTTTTTAGTTTGTGGGTAAAGGGGTATTTTTAGGTTTCAGGGTCAGTTTTTAGTTTGTGGGTAAAGGGGTATTTTTAGGTTTCAGGGTCAGTTTTTAGTTTGTGGGTAAAGGGGTATTTTTAGGTTTCAGGGTCAGTTTTTAGTTTTTGGGTAAAGGGGTATTTTTAGGGTTCAGGGTCAGTTTTTAGTTTGTGGGTAAAGGGGTATTTTTAGGTTTCAGGGTCAGTTTTTAGTTTGTGGGTAAAGGGGTATTTTTAGGTTTCAGGGTCAGTTTTTAGTTTGTGGGTAAAGGGGTATTTTTAGGTTTCAGGGTCAGTTTTTAGTTTTTGGGCAAAGGGGTATTTTTAGGTTTCAGGGTCAGTTTTTAGTTTTTGGGTTAAGGGGTATTTGTAGGTTTCAGGGTCAGTTTTTAGTTTGTGGGTAAAGGGGTATTTTTAAGTTTCAGGGTCAGTTTTTAGTTTGTGGGTAAAGGGGTATTTTTAGGTTTCAGGGTCAGTTTTTAGTTTTTGGGTAAAGGGGTATTTTTAGGGTTCAGGGTCAGTTTTTAGTTTGTGGGTAAAGGGGTATTTTTAGGTTTCAGGGTCAGTTTTTAGTTTGTGGGTAAAGGGGTATTTTTAGGTTTCAGGGTCAGTTTTTAGTTTGTGGGTAAAGGGGTATTTTTAGGTTTCAGGGTCAGTTTTTAGTTTTTGGGCAAAGGGGTATTTTTAGGTTTCAGGGTCAGTTTTTAGTTTTTGGGTTAAGGGGTATTTTTAGGGTTCAGGGTCAGTTTTTAGTTTGTGGGTAAAGGGGTATTTTTAGGTTTCAGGGTCAGTTTTTAGTTTGTGGGTAAAGGGGTATTTTTAGGTTTCAGGGTCAGTTTTTAGTTTGTGGGTAAAGGGGTATTTTTAGGTTTCAGGGTCAGTTTTTAGTTTTTGGGTAAAGGGGTATTTTTAGGGTTCAGGGTCAGTTTTTAGTTTGTGGGTAAAGGGGTATTTTTAGGTTTCAGGGTCAGTTTTTAGTTTGTGGGTAAAGGGGTATTTTTAGGTTTCAGGGTCAGTTTTTAGTTTGTGGGTAAAGGGGTATTTTTAGGTTTCAGAGTCAGATTTTAGTTTTTGGGTAAAGGGGTATTTTTAGGGTTCAGGGTCAGTTTTTAGTTTGTGGGTAAAGGGGGTTTTTAGGGTTCAGGGTCAGTTTTTAGTTTGTGGGTAAAGGGGTATTTTTGGTGTTCTGGGTCAGTTTTAAGTTTTTGGGGTACAGGGGTACAGGGAAAAAATAAATAAAAATTAAATTAAAATTAAATTAATTAAATGAAATTAAATTAAATTATATTACATTACATTTTATTTTTTTTATAATTAATTTACGATAGTAATTTATTATGAATTAATGTCCTGCACTTACTCTAATTAATTGGTGATTGGCGTTGGAATAGTAAATTAAATAGGTTCTGTGTCCAGCACTTACCCTAATTAAATGGTGATTGGAGTTGTAATAGTAAATTATTAAAGTTTTTTGAGAAGCAATTACCTAAAGTAAATGGTGATTGGAGTAGGAATATTAAAATTATTAATTCGGTGTACTTCACATATTCATATTATATGTATATGGGTGTATGAATAATAACTTTTATAGGTTCAGTGTATAGTATGTACTCTAATTACATGTGGTATATAGAAATAGATAGAACATTACAGTTATAATACATTTGTAATAAGACATAAAAATGATTTTGTAATAGGTAATAGAAAATAATTATACCATTTTTGTTGACAATATTTTTCTTTATTCAACAATTGAAAAATACGATCTGATATACATTTTATCAAGCTATGTTTGGTATAAATATTGAAAAATAGAAGGACAATGTTCTTTTAATAATCACATTTTTGAGTAGTTTTCTTGAAAAGTAGTTTTAATTTGGAGAGAATAAATGGTTAGTTCACATAATGCAATGTATGATATTATACATACATAATAAAAATATTGTTTTTTAATACAACATTAAACATGTGTAATGAAAAACATAAATCACAAAATTTAATAAAATATAGTGTTATACAGATGATGATATTAACATATGAACAGTTTTAAATGTATAATATAATATAAAGATCTTGATTAGAACATTTACATCAGCATCAATGATTGCTTTAACAATACAATATTGTTATGTATAATTATTATTATTAATAAATACGTTATAATAATAATAATTTTCACATATTAGTCATATTGTAAAAAAAGTTAATCAGAAAAACAAATACAATATTACACATTTAGTTATATAAAAATGTTGATATATATTACATTAAATATTTCATCATTTTCATACTTAATGTAATAAATATTAAAAGTATGTAAAATATAATAAATATATAGCAAAAAAAGATTTTCATTTCACAATGTACTATACCATTTTTTGTACATTACACATAAGTTCTAACCATATATATAACAATAATGGACATTTATAGTACTACTTTTCACAGTTACATATAATTCGGTTCTTTTATTTTGTAACCACTCTTTGTCTTTTTGCGTAATTTTGGGAAAGGGAAAGTCGCGGTTGGAAGCAGGTTCACGTTTGAGTAGGTACGATTCTAGTTTTATCTTTTTAAAGTATTGTAACTAAAAATTAAAGGTAGTCATTTGTTATTTAGGGGTTGGTAATTAAAGTATGACTATTTACATATAATGGAGTGGACTCAATACGTATTTCCGTTATCGAGTTTTTGGGGCGTTTGAAGTAGTTGGAGATAATGAGTATGTTGTATGATTTAATTAAAAATTAACAAAATAGGAATGTTATGTTTATATATTATGGTATACTCGTTAGTGTTATGTCGGTGGGATTGTTTTGATTTTTTTTGTCTCGTATTTTGAAACAGCTATTTCCGTTTCCGATTACTCTTTTTTTTTGGGAAAGGAAGTGTGTTTCAGTTGTTAGAACGGAGATGTATAACATTCTTCCGTTATTTTTTGAGTTCTCTGAAATATTAATCACAGTTTAAGATAACAGTCGTCATTTTCAATGGCATTTAAAGAGCCGTTTTATTTGGATGATGGATAGTTTTAGCACAGTTAATAGAAAAATATTTAATGATTTGCTGTATTAAGTGTTTGAGATTTACACACTATATTGTCGGTAAAGGATTAATCTTTATGATGTTGTATTTAAAGGTAAGTTATTCATTTTTATTATTTTTTTGGATGGAAACAGTATTTAAAAACAAATATTTTGATATAATGACATATTTATTTAGTCTTTTTATAATAGTGTTAAAAAAACATTTAGACTAAATAAATATGGATTTATTATATTAGAATATGTGTGTTATCATATTAAGGATATTGTTTGATGTTTATCCATTGATTTACTTATTGCAATTAGTTTAATGTTTTGGCTATTATTTTTAGATATTCTAGTCCTCTTGTTGTAGGATATAGTTGGACTTGCTGTTGAAGATATAGATACATTTGAGCAGTTTGTCTAGAGATTTTTGGTTTTAGTTGTATGACAGATTGCTCCATACGTAGTTCCTGAAAGCTTTGCTCTTTTTGAATAGCTGTGAGTAGCTTGTGTAATGTGGGTGTTGTACGTCCAGTAGAAGAGAGGAAGGCATTGTGCCAACCTTCAACAGCATTGTTCGTTTTAGCCTCTTGGTTCAGCGTTGGTAGATATACATTCCACCAGGGAATTGAAAATGTAGGCTGGCGTCTGTGGCCTGACCTATGTAGTCTTCCTACCCAGTTGTCCTCAAAGTAATCTAAAAGTGGGGCAAGTCTTTGCTCATTTTGGGTGTAGAAAGGACTTTCAATTAAGAGATTGTAATGTTCTGCCACATCAGTTACTGGTACATATGCCAGAGCAATGAGATGTTTGATTTGGTATGCAAAAGTTATATTTGTTGCATACTCAACACTAAGGGCAGATTTTTGTAAATGTCTCCAGAGACATTGATTGAAATGAAAATAACATCCTTGAATGGATGTGTGTGGGTAACATTTCAAAATAGAATTAATCATAGCTTGTTCGAAGTCTATGATTATTTTCATTGGGAAGTAGTCAGAAGTTTGTTCTTTTATTTTTTTCAAAATTTCTGAGTAAGTTGTGGCTTGTTTGTTCGGTAATAAACAGTATATGAAGGGGATACAGGTATTATGATATTGCCCATGAATTGTGTATAATTGGTAGAAAGGTTTTGGGCATATAGAGAAAGTACCATCCATCATCCAAGTAGCACTTTCGGTCAATTTCTTCATATTGTTATTAGTTGCAAACATGATTATTCTTTTGTCCTTGCTATGATTTTCATAAAAAATAAATGGCTCGTCATTATGAGTGATTACAAGCTCAGGCGGAAATATGACTTCCTCAAAAGTTCTAGGAGTTGGTATATTGGGTCTACTTGCTTTCTTTGTCCTTGCTATTGTTCTTTTAATGGTAGCAATAGCTGGTAGCTGATCTCTTGCTTCTCTGGGAACTTTCGGTAGTAATTCTTTCAGAATTACGTTGGTAGGTAGTTCTGATCTGCTACTTAATTCTTTGATATTCTCTAGAGTGGATCTCACTTTGATTTCCGAGATGTTTGGTGGGTGATTATGTTCAGTGGTATTAATAACACTTGTTTCCCTTGTTGGAGCACGGCCATAGCATTTATTGGAGTAATATTTCGTACATTTCCAATTCACTTTAAGGTCTTTTTGTTTCTCCTGAGTATAAATGTAGCCCATATAGCATAACAAAAATGTGCCTTTCTGAGATGTAATAAATCTTGCATCATCAGTCATTCTTGAGTTCTGGTATCTAGAAAAGTTAATATACAAATATTAACAAAATGTGAAATGTATAAAACTTTTTCAATAAAGCAAGTACTATTTCTAGTAATTTACTTACCAGTAGTAATGTTCTATGTATCGAAAGTAGGTGCTGGTTCAGTCCGATGTTGTGGTCCTATTGCCACGGTCTGTTGGAAAAAAATTAAGTATGTTATAGGATAAGTTATAATTTTTATTTTGGTTACACTTTTGGTAGTTTATAACGTCTCTAAAAATACTTTAGTTTATTTGGATTTTAAAAGAGACATTTGCAAGATAATACTAACAGAAGCATAAAAAGAGTCATTTTTTGTTCGAGTTTATTCTATAGAGTTTATAAAGACTTGTTATGTTTTATTTCTGAACTTACCAAGAGAATTAGAGTAGTAGCAGAATGTTTGTTCTTTGATGTCAATTATCTGTTTTCTGTAGCTTTGAGGTCTGTTTAGAGAGAAAGTTTATGAAAATTACCAATGCGTTTATATGTTCCATAAACAATACACACTTGTTATAAAGCATTGTTACTTATTTGGTGAAAAGAACCTGGGATGACACATGTATTATGACTTAAAGCAAAAGAAACATATTTAAGAACAGGAATAAATAATTTTTTCGACATCATTGTAACGTTTTTTGCCCTAAACATTCTGGCTTCACAATATGTATTAAGAGTTACAGCCGAAGAAACAAATTAGAGAGTTTGAAATTAGGAGACTACTTGTCTAATAACGTTAAGTAAATAATAAAAATATGTAGATACCTTTTTTTAATTTTAAAGTGTCCAGTATCTTGAAGTTGAAGTATAACTTGATTTGTTAGTAGAGTCTGTTTAAAGGCAAAGTACATAAAGAAACAACCATTAGGTTACAAATCTTGGTCTATAAGTAATAGTAAAAAAACATTAGAATTTATTAACAGAGCTATATGATTACTTACTTGTAGTTTCAAGACGAATTTTCTTGCACAGAAGAATATAGATGTTGCTCCCAAAATTGGCAGTATGTGGTCACGAAGAATATTCCCTGCAAGTTGTATGGCTGTTTGTGACTGGTTTATATAGTCTATGTGTAATTAAGTTTGCTATCTGATTGGTCAGATATGTAAAGACGAGTTACTATTGGTTAGTTTGAATTTTTTTTAGTTTAAAAATTTAAGATATATCTTATTATATTGTTTATCTAGAGGAACTGAAATGATATATTTATGTAATAAAAAACTCTTGTAATAAATATAGAATATGTACAATGAGTACTAAGTATAAAAAAAATATGTTTACAATGAGTGTATATCCAAATATCGTTAGTGCGCAAAAACACAATTTTTTAAAGTAAATGTTACTTAATTATTTGAAAATAAATTAGTGAAGTCTTTTAAAATGTGTGTATTACTAAGAGAATAGATTTATAGGTGTTGTATATTACAAATTGAGTATTATTTAGCAATCGATATTTTTATATAGACGAAAATAGTGTTGTCGAAATTTTAGTATTCGATATTATTGTAGTGTGCTATATGTAGTATTGAGTGTCGATATTATGGTAGTCGAAAATAATGTTAACGATATTTGTGTAGACGATATTTTTGTGCATCGATATAGTTTGATCGATATTTTTGTCGTTTTCATGTTAAGTATAGGGTGTCGATATTAGTGATATCGATGTTTGAGACTCGATGTTATAGTAGGTCGATTTTTGTGAAATCGAAATTCTGTCAGTGATTCGAAAACAACTATGGATGTAGGCACAGATCTCTGTGCTGGGGTGAATGTATGACATTGTTCTGCATTCTGTCCATCAACTGTTGGTTTTGCTTTTTTCTTATTAGATAAAGCCAACACTAAGGGTAGTAAATTTGGGATGATTTTATTAGATGCTGAAAAAGCATTCAATCGGGTCGCATGGGATTTTTTATGGCCAGTTGTACGACTATTGAGATTTGGGCAAGGTTTTGTTAAAGCTATCCATTTTTTATATCGCCAGCCGATAGCTAAACTCTGCTTGATGGGCTTGGAATCTGACCCTGTACTTATCACCAGCGATACAAGACAGGGATGCCCATGCTCCCCACTGTTTTTTGCATTGCATATCAATCCCTTTTTAGACATGCTAGAGCAGAGCTCCAGGATCCAATCAGTAATATGCATGCAAGAGCAATATTGTGTGCTTGCGTATGTGGACGTCTTTGCGGTTGTCACACCTAATCCTCTCGCTGCTATATTTGAGATAAAACAGCTGGCACTTGAATTTGGTGCAACCTCTAGTTAAAACCTAACCCTTTCAATGCTCCCGTCGGCCTACGGCCGTCGAGAGCACTACCTCGCTAGTGCTGTGCACGTCCGTTGGCCGCCTCAGTTCATTAGAACTCTTGCACCGTGGTGGAATTAGCACCGTGGTTAAGGAGTTAATTCGCCCGAAACCCAAATCTTGTGGATGAATCAAGAAGACTGCAATACTGACCTAAGGATCATGAGTGAGGTATCATACTAAGGTGTTAAATTAAGGACATGCTTAAAGACACTCGTGGAGGTTAACTAGGGGTGTGTGGTAAGGCCAGTGCGGCAGCAATTAGATCATTGTGAATGCCTGCATCTCTCATTGGTGGGAAGCTGTAATGTTCTTACAATGCTGATATTACCTTGAGTTTTATATTTTTTTTAGATCAGTCCAGCTAAAAATCACTTGTGTCCAATTGTAGTTACTTCAATCAATCTGTGCCACCTTTTTATGGGCTATGGGGAAGTCTTGCAGAGAAATGCGCTTTATGACACTACCACACAAGAAGGGTGTCTGGGCAGTTCCTGATTTTATGTGATATTATTACTCCTGTATTTTGCAAAATATGCGAGTTCTATTAACTGGGAAAGAGGTGTTTAATATAGCAGAATCTCCATCTATCTACCAGATGCTTTTAGGTACGGATGCCAAGAGCCGTTTATTTGTGATGTTGGATTTCAGTTATTACAAAAAAAACAGGTTTAAGGTGTTAAACACTGCTTATAAGGTCTGGTAGCCCGTAAGGAAACCAAATCAATTTGAAAGGGTCTCCTATTATACTCCAATGTCTACGACTGGGTTATTACCGTCTATATTCTGAGATAGAACTATAGACATATGGAGGAGTAAAGGGACTGTTTATATTGGAGACCTATATGTCAATGGGAACATGGCATCCTATGCTATGCTAACGGACAAATATCAGTTACCTAGATCTGAATTCTTTACGTTTTTACAAATTTGTGATTTTCTGCGTGAAACTTGACAAAGCATAGAGCTAAATTCTGTTGTTGAAGCTATCAGGAAGAATGCCCGAATAGGCACACTATATAAATTGCTATTGGATAATCAGACAGATGAGTTGAATGTCCATAATCTTAAATGGTTAGGGTGCCAGGGCACTCAAGTGGAACATTCTATTGACTTAGAAAGGAGGCGATTTATATCTGCTAATTTACTATCTCAGCACTATACAACAGTTTTTAATCACTATTATACCCCTGCCAAAATGCTAAAATTGGGAGGAGTAAATGATGGAAAGTGTCTTCGTTGTGGTAGGGAGGATGCTGATATAGTTCATATAGTTTATTCATGTGGAAAATTGAGCACTTTTGGGAGCATCTGGAGAAGTTTTTTTCTGAAATAATCACCATAAGCAGAGCACTGGTCCTGGCATTGGTAAGCAGAGCCCAGAGCACTATCAGAGTAAAGTACGACCAGTACCAATCAAAAAAAATGGGGGGGATCAGAGCCAAAAGGATGACTTTCTCACAAGTAGTGTAATAAAACAAATTAAATGGATGTGAGAGAGGGGCCATGGAGTGATGAGGGGCACTGTGTGAGGGTGGTAGGGAGGGAATATGAGGAGAAAGAGCTCATTGGGAAGACCACTAAAAAAGATTGACACACCAGGTACCACCAGGGCTAAAGCCGGTACTGTTCATCCGGGATGATCTCATTGATACATGCATTGCCGTCTACACACTAGTCTCGTGCCCCTCTGTCTGGGCACCTTTTCTGTAATAGGTTCACTGAGTTATTCAAGTCATTTGATTTCTTTTTAAGTATTTTTCCCCGCCTCCCAGATTGTTGGCAATTCAATGCAAGTCCACTGATATTAACTCAGCTAAATTAGATTGAGATGCAACAAAACTAGACTGAGGTGAAGCTGTGCATATTATAAAATAATAAAGGGTGGCATGTTTTTCATCACTAATAAACACAGACATTTGTCACTTATTTCAAGAATAAAGAAAGTTGCTTCAGCTCAAAAAGCATAATGCAATGGAATGATTTATTTATTTTTTACTACTGAGTTTTTGAGTAAGCTATTTAGAATAATATCTGATGGATGCTCAGTCATAGGTAAAACTGGAAGGTGATCACCACCCAGTTTCAAGCCGCTACAGCTCAGCAAATATTCAATTGCAAAATTGAATGTTTGCAGAGCTGTAGCGGCTTGACAATGGGTGGCGATCACCTTCCAGTTTTGCGTATGTTTCGTTAGTGCTACTAGGACATAACACGGTTCAAGTCAGCATGATAAACAATCGCCATTGAGTAGCAGTTTAATAGGGAGACTACAAGGAATAAAACACGGTGTGCATCCTACTATTCAGTGTATTAAGTAACGAATGTACATTAGTAATAACTTTTTCTACTCTATGTATAAATATTAACAAAAAAAACAAAGATTACGAGGACACTATAGTTAGAAAAGAGAATTAAAACAAGTAGAAATTCATTGAAAAAAACGTTTACAGGGATGTTACAGTTAGGAAATAAAATTAAGAATATCTTAGAAATCCACTGAAAAAAACAAAGGCTAGAGGAACTTTATATTTAGGCACATTTTGTACACACACAAAACCATAGACATTTCATCAGCTATAATTACCTGAGCTAATTATAACTTACTCCAGCAATGCACTGCTTATGACCTCACATATTACATCATTCATGACATGGTCAGTGACATCAATGAAGACATTACTGTTTGTTTACTTTGATATTGTGTCAGTAATCCACTTTAACAGTACAACAGCAAAGTTTGCTTGGTGAAAACTATTTACTTTTGCTTGAACATCTGCAGAGCCCATCACCACAGAGCTTGTTGTCATTTGCTGGGGCTTTATCATCTTCTGAGAGAAAGTGTGCATCATTATGAAAGCAACTTTACCTTCAGAATTCTCTGCAGTTTATAGAAACATCTATGTAAAATGGTTATTTCAAAATTAGGAATGTCATCTGCTTTGATTAAGGTTTTGTTTTTAGAACTTATACTTTGTGTGGTTTGGAAATAGCTGCTTTATGATCAGTTAGACATATCCATTATTTAGCTGACTTAATTCAAATATAATTTCTGATATTTTGACACTTCATTTGTTTCACCCAGATCATTATTTTAGTTATGGAATTGTTGCTGTTTAGTAAAATCGATTAATGTAAAAATAGGATTTCAACTTGAACTTTGTAGTCTGTCAAGTATACAAACTCTTCAAGAGATTGCTTAAGAACTATATTGGAATTCAAATTGCATGCATGAATCAAATGTAGATGTTGGGAAACACATGTTGGCAAGCACTAGTGACACATAGATACTTTGGAACTGCCACAATCAAAACAATGTGAAATGAGTTCTTTATTTCAATAAAATTAAAGTTGGTACATTCAGAATTGAGGATATCATTGAGAGACTGAAATGATTTTTTTGTCATAATAGTGATTCTTTTGATCATTTACTGATTTTCCATGGTGCCCCCACCACCAATGAACATAAACTCCATACCACTAAACAATGGCAAATGAGCTAGGTTAAGGACTCCTCTTAGACGGATAGAAAAAACGAACCCAGTTTTACTCACTGTCACCCACTGCTTTCACCTCAATTTTCTTAGTACATTCTCAGACAGTATCTGCCTAGTCAGTCCCCAAACTTTCACAAAGGTCACTTAAAAGATTGAATACAGCCCTATTTTCTCCCATTTTCCATTGAGAGCTTCTTGGTATCATCTACATGTATTTATAATTGTATCACCTGGGGTCTGGATAGCTGAGCCAAAAATGACACATAGAAATATTTAAAAAGTGAGAGACAACATGGTAGCAAATTGATAGCGACTGGATAAAAACACATGGACCATGCTAAAACTATTCCATCCAGGTAAAAAGTCTGCGGGTGATTAGTCAAGGGAAAATGGTTCACAGCATCAAATTCTACTGGAAGATGCAAAGAATAAGAGAGACAACAGAGCTTCCATCTGGTGCTCATTATATTGAAGTGTATGGATTCCTGGCTCCATTATACTTTGCAGGCAAGTCCATCATTGGTTTCCTAAATGTTTCCTAAGGGAACTTCTTCTTTTTAAGTTTGAAAATTAGTTTATTGTGGGTAAAAAAAATACAATACAATTGTAAAATGATTATAATTCATAATACAAACATAACTAAAAATAGAAAAATGTGACACATGGAATAATGAGAGGATGTACATTTTTCACAATGAGTGTAACTTGGACAATACATACAAAATATAGTAATACACATCAATAAAAGTCAAGAAAGTCCTAAGGGGGAAGTCAGGGGGGGCTAATAACCTCTTTATTTGGTTGATGGCCAAAATACAGTGCCTGGGGTGCATAGAGTAGTATGTTTTAAAACAAGTGAAATAGGGTGCATGTATGCAGTATCGAATCTGTGACAAACTGTTTAACTCTACACTTGAAATAATAGTTGGGTGAAGTCTTTCACATTTTTTTTATTTTATGGTATCCCAAAGCCAATAACAGATCTAATATCCATATAACAATTAAAACATGCTTCCAGTCATCTGATAGACTTTCCAAGAAAATATTAATAACTGAAAATGGAACATGTGAGTGAAAAATTTAGTTTATTTGATTCTTAATTTGTATCTATAAATTATGGATATGAGGACACATGAAAAGCAGATGTTTGCGATCTGCATGTTGTGAGGTACACAACTAACATATATCTGGGAGTTCTGGGTAGATTGTGTGAAGATTTGAAAGAGGTAGCAAAAGTCTGTTATTTATATGGAAAAGTGTTTATTTAGTGTTCCCTGCCAGAGATGATTTCCTGATTTTTGTCCATATTTCCCTCCACAACAGGATAGGACATTCCACACCAAAATCCAGCTCCCAAGATATTTCTGTATCTGTTTTATTTCTAACAACTGAAATATGGTGAAGATAGAAATTAACAGAAGAGGCCTTTGGGAGTGTAAGGAGGAGATCTCCCAAACATTTATTGGGGGGGTTGGGTGAAATGAGTGTTAGATTGAAAATGAGTGAAAGAAGCAGATATGGTTTCTTGTAAAACTCAGAATCTATTTTGAAATGAAGAATGTAGTCCGAAAAGAGCTTTAGCTTGTTTAAAGGATAACTGTTAATTGTGTGAGATAAGTTGCATAACCCAAATCAGACCCCTTCCTCCACATGTTTTGCAATAAATACATTTATTATTGAGTAGTATGGAAGTATTAAGTCAAATAGTGGAGCTAAGAAATGTGTGAGTGTCTTTGGAAAAACTATATTATAGGATCTATTCATTTATATAAGATTCTAAAAACCGGAGTGGGGAAAGTTTGTGGTTACTGTGAACATTTCAAATACTCTTGAAAGGAAAAAGGGGATAGGACATTTCTTTCTAGATCAGCCCATATTCGGTAGTACATAGAAGAATCCAAAACCCAATAAGCAAATTGTTATGGTTCTCTAAGAAGGAGCCTGATGATTTCCTTAAATGTGAGAAAGAATTTATAAGGTTCTGGAGATACTGTAGAAGTATTGTAGAAAAGTAGAATACAATTCAGCTGTGAAATCATCAGGGCCTGGAGCTTTATCTTTCTTCAGTGTATTCAATGCAATATGGAATCAATTTGGGTGTTTGTCTAATATAAATGCAGTCAAGTTAAGTATTAAGAGACTTTTGAGTAGAGGACAAATATTTAAAATATCACCATCAGATGGAAATACTGCTGATGTATATGATGCTTTATAAAAGTGGACACATGTGTAAAACTTCAGGATCTTTATGTCATGAAATTTGATGGTTATCTATGATACATTCAATTTGTTTTGCTTTATTTTAAGATAGCTAATAATTTGCCATATTAATCCTGGCTGCACTAGAACTTAGAACTGGTTTTAGGATAGCATGTTGATGCTTGTCCAATAGATAATTAGTTACAATGGCGTTTAGCCTTAATAAGATCTTGCTAGCAATCCTTTGATCTAAATTCATAATAGGAATTCTCCAGCCTCTTAATTGTTGCACACACTTCTCTAATAGGAGTATGTGATATTTTACTGTTCTTGGATACGTAATTATTATTATTATTATTTAATGTTCCCAACCCAACCTGAGCAGCAGCAGGGGAGTCTTTGGATTCTGGAGAGGTCCTATTTACCATTCCCTTTCCAATCTAAGCAGCTGCAGGGGAGGCCCTGGCCATTGGAGGGTTTAGCTTCACTATTCATACTCAACCTAAGCAACAGTATGGAAAGTGTTGAACTTTGGAGGGGTTCAATTTACAATCCCGACTTCAACATAAGCAATTGTATGAAAAGTGTTAGACTGTGGAGGGGTTGCATTTATTATTCACACTCCAATATAAGCAACAGTAGAGAACGTATTGGACTCTGAAGTGGACAGATTTGCCATCCCACCTGATCAACAGTTGGGAAAGTGTTGGACTTTGTACCAGTCAAATCAGAGGAACAATAGTGATAATGTTGAGCTTTTGAATAGTTAGATGTACTTACACCAACATAGGCAGCAGTATTGCATTTTAAAGGGGCCAGCACTAGGACAGGATGAAATTTAAATTATGCTGGTGTAACTCCAATGAGCTTAAGAATATTGAACTACACATGCCATGTAAAATTCCTGAAATTGGGCCCATTGGCTACTCTGCATTATGAAGCGCCAATCTCTGTAGAAATTTCCAGTGAATGGTACCATTCATGGTAGAAATTGTGAGGACACATTCTGCACCCAAAAATAATGCAAAGTTATCAATTTTCTCTCGTAATTTTGTGGAATGATTCCAAAAGTGCACGTAATTGCGAGAAAGCAAATTAAAACAATTTCAAGAACCCCTAGTTATAATTACTATTCTGACTCCAGTGTAAGCAGCAGTAGGGAAATGTTAATATTTAATAAATGCAACCAAATTTGCATATATGTAGAGTAAATACATGTAATATATATTACAGAAAATGCATTAAAACATAAGTTTTGTAAAGTTCCTAGGGCAACTTCAATACATGTTTAAAAATACATCCTGGTATTCTAATCGAGGAAAGAGACCATCACTCAATATTAGAAAAGTACAAAATTGTATTTTATTTAAATATTTTCATCAATAATTTTAATTTGATGTTATTTTCACAGAGAAAACAACAAATTAAATTGCAAACATTTTCTCATTCATTCATTTATCCATACAAACAAATCACATACATGTTAAGCCTGTTTTTTCATGTTCTGTACATCTAATATGCAATGATTGTAAACAGACCATAATACACTATCAATATGATAATGTGATTGCACTAATTTATAAATCTAAACAAAGTTTGCACCAATAAAGGGTGTGGCAATATTTATCTACTCGTGTTTCGGCAGAGAAATGCCTTCTTGAGGAGAGTCACTACCTAAATTGTTTCTCAGATGGTGCTGGTCACACGAAATACAATGGAATATCCTCCAAGTAAAAATATCACTAGATAACGAGAGTTCGTAGGTGTAGTATAAAAGGGGGTCCCAAATATAGGAGTCCTAGGAGCAGAAGTATGGCTCTTGTCACATGAATTGGCTTGTAACAATCTTTGTGTGGGCAGGTCCTCTGGTAACTGGAAGGTATATGTTTTACCATGGAGCATTGAGCTGAATATCCATTCTCGAAAGAGGGCACTCTACTCAAAAGGATAATGAACCTCTGAGAATAGATCACTGCAGCCTCAGCTCGTGCTGCTGCGTGGTCCCTGGGAATTCAAAGGTATGGCTTTCAGTACATTTGAATTCCCGGGGACCACAGGCTCATAATACCAAATTCATGTGGACTTGCATTGAGGGCAATACTAGGGCCCTTGTCTTCAAGATTTCTCCCTCAGATGATTGAAGTGGAAGGGACAAGCAGCTGTCTTGAGTGCAGATAAGGTGTTCCATTCATCACAGTTTGCCCACAGGTGACAAAAGTAGCCAACATGATGACTACTGCTATTTTGAAGACAGAGAAGGGTTGCAAAATTTCACAGATGCTGCTCTCCTTTTCTTCCTGAACATCCCAATCCTAGGGCTTTCAGAGATACAGAATTGATGGTCAACCTCTTCAAGGACATACAGGGCTGTGGTGAGAGTTTCCATCTTCCTTGGACACTCTTTACACCATTCTGCAAAAGATTGTGGATAATAGAGATGGACTACTTAGTGGATCTATGCAGTTCCCTGCTCGCACCAGTCTTGTCCATGACTCTGGGGAAAGAACCCACTGCTATTCACATGTGTGAAACTGCATATATTGATGATTTTCCATTTTTGTATATCCCCAGACAGGTATCACTGTTCCACAGGTATTCTTCAGAGATATGAGCTTTGACATACTTCTTAACCCTCATGCTTCGGTTTCATTTTCTATGCCAACTGTCTTAGGGCACAACATTTGGTATTATCATTGATCAACCATCCCATTCAGAGTCTGTGTGACTTTACCCTCTCATATGAACAATTGAGGGTATTTGTCTGGACGATGACGGTATATGGCTGTAAAGATTCTGTTTAAGTGGGGTCATTATGACTTAACTTCAAACCTTTCATGAATCTCCAAAGTACAGTGAGATCATCGTCATTGGACCAAATGTCAATACGGTGCCAGGGAAGAGGGGTGGGATCCAAGTGTTGTAATATTAAGTGGTCCGTTTTCTTTATAGGTGCTCTAACATGGGGCGGATAATCACTACATTGATGGTCCACTGAACAAAGATCAGGGCCTTTGTGAACCTCGCAGTGGTCTTATTGCCTTTAAAGGTCAGTAATTCGTTTTTCTCCACTTGCAAATGAATAGCCCCATGGCAACTACATGATATGTATCTTTGTTTTTTCCTTCTTTTTCACCATCACACCTATAGACCTCTTTAAAACATTTATCACATTTCAAACATTATGTGTTTTTCTTAGTAGTGAGGTAGTAAAGTGACTGCGGGAACATGGTGCTCTGCAATGTAGTCTTCCTATCTGAGGATCTTCCTGATCACTTGATATTCATCTAATTCTAGATCCACAAGTGCTGGTGCACAATTTTGGGGCTTTCTAGCTTCCGTGCACTACTGATGATTGAGCTTTTCGAAGTGACCAATGCCCTTAAAAATATGGCTAACACGAAGGCATCAAGAAGTGACGATATCCCCACAGAGGTTTACAAGACATTTCAAGCTGAGCTCCTTCTGGTTTTAACAAAGTTCTTCTATCAGACTAAGGGAGGGATTCTGAAACCTAAAAACTTCAAAGAAGCAGTAGTAGTAAGCTTTCTAAAGAAATCTAAGGACCCAAGAGATCCCAATGCATATTGCCCATATTAGTCTATTACACATGAAATATAAATTAGCCGATGGTGGTTCAGCACTCAAAATTAATAAATAAATGGAGTAAAGTACATATCAGCTCAATAAAAGTCTTTTGTATCTCATTCGGACTGCAATATTCACAAAGCATTGGCATGCCATAAATAATCTATATGTATGTCGATATTTTCTTTCTTCAGTTGTTTTTTATTAGTTTTCCTCTCATGAAAGATACATCAATGTGTAAAAGATGAAAATCAGTAGCCAACGACACATAGGACTTCTTCAGGGCTTTGATTTATACATGAGAATCACCAGTTCCTTACTATATGCTGGCATACGGGAGATCCAAGTTTGTATAGTTCATTCACTACAAAAGGTGGAATACGTTTGTCCCTCTACATCTGTACATTCATGGTGTCTTCTTCCAATCAAGAAAAAGAAATGTTTGCAGCACCATCTATAATATTTATACTTTAACCCTTACCTGTGCTGGCAAGTGCAATTTTTCATTGCATTAACCTCTCTGTTTCTTGTAGCATTTATGTATTATAAATTATTCATGAAAATGTGGGCATCTACAATGGCTCTGTGTGCTAAACAGGGGATCCATATGGATCAAACTGGGTTTTTACCACTGAGATTAATGGCTGCCGATACTTATTTTTTTAATGCAAGCCATTAATTACCTGTCAGTAAACAAAAACAAGGTTGCAATACTTATGTTAGACACTGAATAGATACTTATGTTCCTCCCCCAAATGACCCTGTACCCTAGGCTTGCCCCTTACCCAACTCCTCTGGGTCCCCCATTCCTGCAATTACCCATCAACCTAGAACCCCCGCCTGTATTTCCCCTTCCGCTCTACCCCCTTAATCAGGATGATGTTAACCAACATAAGACCCCACCAGAACTCCCCAATAACTCCCACACCCTACTTCTCACCAACCTTAAACCCCACGTCCCCCACTCCTTCTCCATCACCTACCCCCTCAACCTCTCAGCTAACGCCACCAAAATCTTTAAACACAGATTACTCAAGCAACACCCTGAAACACTCATAGCTGACCTCTACCATAACCCGTCCAAAAGTAAGACAAAAATAGATCTCATCTTCTGCAACACCCACCAGGCCAAATGGAGAAATAACCTAACTAACCTCCTGCAAATTACTAAAACCACCAACATCCACTATGGCCAAATACTGATTGGCTCCAAGTCCTCTTCCGTCAGAATCAACGCCACCATAACAATATACAAAAATGGCAAAGTCATGGTCCAAGCAAACGACTTCAACCTGCGTCAATTTGAACTCGCCTTCCCCAAGCTGCGTAACTGCATCTCTGCCTTATCCAACCACCCCACTTCTTCCCAACACACCCCCCATAACTCAACCCAAGACAAAACACCCAGGAATCCTGATGCAAGCCCTCAACTACTGAACACCTCGGACCGCCACCCTGACACCAGAACCCTCTCTACCCCCACTCCCACCCCCAACTACACCTCCCACCCAAGACTTCACACCCTGAACCAACCCCTCACCCCACCCAACACATCTACCCCAATCTCCCTACCCGCGTAAACCCAAACACCCGCCTAACCGACGACCAACCCTCAGACAAAACACCAATACAATAGAGACGCACCCTCCACACCCCACACCACCACCCATCGGGAGACATATGTCTCTCCACTTCCCCTAATCCTACCCTCCCTCGACCCGCCTATGCCCACCCACAAATTCAGACGAATTTGCCCCAACCCCTCCCCTCCCCCTAATACTACCTCCCCTCATCCCCCTTTCCCAACCTACACCCTTAGCTGAACTTCTCCCCCAACACCCCCCTCCCCCTAGCCCTACCAACCCCCAACCGTCCTGTCCCAACCTACACCCTCAGTCTGAACACCCTCTTACCAATGACCCCCAAGCACCTCATAACCATAACCAACAACCTATCCCTTCTCCATAGCCAAATTAACACAATCTTGCAGGGCATAAACACAATCCTTCTCAACACCAAAGCCCCCTTCTCCGCCCTACACCCTATACTCTCCTCCCTCATAAGCATCAATGAGCCACCTCAACTGCCCAATCACCAGATGATCAGCTGGCACTCCAGAAACATCCAATCTCTCATACCAAGAAGATCAAATCCTGAGATGTCTCTGAAAGAAGCAGCGACCCTCGTGAATACGTACGTCCCCAAAACTACCCAAACCCCTCCCTCCAACATACAGGTAATCACCGGGATAGGTAGAGCCAACAAACAACCTAAATCTACATGACTTACTTCCCAACACATAACCATTCCCCAAGCTCCCTCCTTCTCCCTGATCCTTTCCAACAACGGCAAGATAAACTGCATGCTTATAAACTGCAGATCCGCAGTTAAGCATGAAATACAGCTGGCTGATGTCATACTGAATCATGACATTGACATTGAGTTCCTCACCAAAACCTGACTCAATGAAACATCCTATCTGCTCCTTGACTTTCTAGTCCCCCCCTAGTTTCTCAATCATTAAAAAAGACAGAATTGACCAACGAGGTGGTGGTATTGCCATCATCCATAAGAACAAAATCAATCTAGTTGAAATCAAAACTCACTCCTTCTCTACCTTTGAATACCTCGAAACACACGTCATAACACATGAAAACAACAAAGTAACAAAATGCTATCTCATCTACCACCCCCCAGGAAACACTCCTGCATTCAGAAAACAAAAATCAGACCTACTTACACACTGCTCCCTAGATAACCGTGACAACATCATCCTGGGTGACTTGAACCTCCCCTGGAATAACAAAAAGGACACTGTCATTAAGACACTAAATTAACTCCTTCTCACAATTGAGCTCATCCAACACTGCAAGGGTCAAACCCACAACAAGGGCTCTACCCTTGATGCAATCATAGCCAAAAATTAAACAATAACCGTCATTAACATCCTCCCAATCGACTGGTCAGACCATCATATCATTATATTCAATATCAATCAATTGGCAACTCCTCCAACCAAAACTCAAATTACCCATCAAAGGAGCAGAAACCTCAATGTCATCCCCTCTCTGTCCTCGAAGAAACCATAACTTCACTTCTCCCTCCCTCCACAGACAACCTCAACACGCTCAAGCTCACTACACTGTACATCAGGACAATGACAACAGCTCTGGACAAACTAGTCCCCCTGAAACTGAAAAGGATCAGAGACACCCCTCCAGAGCCTGGTTCAACAAAGACCTCAACTCTGAAAGTAGAAAAGTAAGAGCCGCTGAGAGACTCTGAAGAGGGGAACCCATCCACTACCAACCTTTTCCAGCTCAGAAAAGAACGCAGTAATTACAAAAAACACCTACTCAAGGAAAAAGCCTCCTTCTTACGGAGTGCACTAGACAAAGCTAAAAACTGCCTCAAAGAACTTTCCAACGTCATCCAGGAACAGACATCCAAGCCCACCAAAGCAAACCCCCCTGCCTCCAAACCTCAGTGTAACAACCTCACCAAATTCTTCAATCACAAAAGACGGCGCCCTCAATCCCAAAACAGCAAATCCTCACCCACAAACAAACCTAACTAAACCCCAGTTTATGACATACTCCCAGAAGACGAGACCCCTCTTCTGTCAACCAGCAAAGTAAACCTTCATCCTAAACCACCATTTTCCCCCAAGTGTTGGAAGGACTTCAGGCCTCTCTCCGAAGAGGACATCTCCAATGTGATTGTCAACTCCAAACCCCCCAACCACTATGCTGACCCTATGCCCACCTCCTTGACTAAGAACCTCAACCTCACCCTAACCCCACTGTGAACAAAGATCATCAACACCTCCCTAAACAAATGACTGATCCCCGACTGCCTCAAACAAGGCCAAGTGAGCCCCCTTTTAAAAAAAACAGATGCTGACCCAAATGAACTTAAAAACTTCAGGCCCATCACCAACCTTCCTTTCCTAGCCAAAATCCTGGAGAAATGTGTTCTCGCCCATCTAAACCAACACCTGGAATACAACAACCTACTTGACTCATACCAATCCGGATTCAGAAAGTGATGCAACACAGAAACCGCTATACTGAGCATAACCAATGACATTCATAACGCCCTTGACTCAAACAGATGTTGCCAACTTGTACGCCTCAACCTATCAGCTGCCTTTGACATGGTAGACCACAAGCTACTCTTAGACGCCCTACAAAAATATATCGGAGCAGATGGCAATGTCCTAAAAAGGTTTTCCTCATTTCTACATTACTGCTCCCAATTCATAAAAATAAAAAAATTGATGTCCAACACCTCCCCATCAACTTGAGGTGGCCCCCAAGGCTCTGTCCTCAACCCCACACTCTTCCACATTTACATGGAACAGCTCACTGCCATTCTAAAACATGCAAACATCGACTACCACCTCTATGCTGACGTAACTCAGCTATACCTCGAGATATCCTCCCTCAATGACATCCTCCGACTCAATTCCACACTATCAAAAGTAGAAAATTGGCTAACATTGGCTTACTGCCAAGCACAATTACCTGCATGTAGATTTCTTTCAATTTTGCAGAGGCAGCATGACTGTTTGCTAGCAATCCTGACTAACCCTGGGTGAAGCACTACGCTACGCTCGCGTAGTTTGCGAAGTTTGCACAACTGCGCACTACGCGAGCTGCACGTATCACAGTGCGAACCTGCGTAGTACAGCGTAGCGTAGTGCAGCGGTCATTTTTTGCTTGTTCGCGGTCCTCAACGTCATGTTCGCAACCGCGAGAAAGCAAAATTACATCCCGGCGAGATTCTCAAAGCGGGGAGGTCAGGTTTCTCATTGCGAGTGGTTGCGCATGCTCGCGACCGCTCGCAATGAGAAACTACCAATTCATGTTGAGAAAGCTGTCGCTCGAGTTAAAATCTACTCGAGCAGCAGAAAACTACAGCTCGCACTGTGCAAGATGCCGTTTCCAATGATTGCACAGTGCCGCACTGTGCAATCATTGAAAACGCATCTTGCACTACTTCGCGAACTACGCCCACCCTTAATCCTGACCTATTCAGAATTTTTTACTTAGTTCAGTGTCTACGTTGTACCCCTGCAACACCTGTCTTGATTACTGGTTTTCAAAGTGGCATCTCTGAGCCAGCTATCCAGGTAATTACGTCTTTTTCATTTTGCACCCAGTTTGTATTTGTCTCTCTGGACTAGTGAATCAGACATAACCTTTCTACATAGTACAGCTTGTTACTGAGAGCCTACACATGGGGTTATCACCATCGCTTATTGTTTGCTCCTAATGCAGTATCCATATGAATTTTTAAAAAGATACGCCCCACTAGCTCCAGATGCATAACCACCAGGGCACACCTTTATTATGCATGGTGTGATATTTGGAAAGTGTCCCCATCATTTGATTGTTTAAAAATGTCTATATTCATATACAGGCTTGGTGTGACTTACGCATCTAAATACTGTGAATTGAATCTGTTACTACATTCACAGTATGCCTTATTAACTTTTTTCGCCACCTTCATTATGTAATTATACAGAGAAATTATAAGATCTGCACACCTTAATAGGAGCTGCTTATTTTTCAATCTCTTTTCCTACTTCATTTTCTGCTTGTTCGTTGAATTGTTTTTCTCTTTACATTGGTGAACTGACAAACATAATTTTTTTTATTATCCTCACTGTGGGTGATCAATATAGGTTTACCTACTTTCTAAGGTGAAGGCACTCACTTTGAATGTTAAACCTTTTCACGAGCCTTTGTTCCACCCTACTCCATTGCTTTCAACTATTAGCACTAGCAACTTCAAGTAAACATGTAGTATAGGATATATCATTGAACTCAGTGACCGTTGACCTTTCAAATGAAGATTACCAACAATTATACGTTTAATGGCCTACTGATCTATAGACCACCTAATGCTAAGACGCCTTTAATTGAGCTTTCCAGTCCATTTCTAGAATCAAGCGTTACGAGTCTTGACTATACAATTTTAGGAGACTTTAATATACACTTGGAGAAAAATTCCGACCCCAAGGTAATTTCACTTAAAGATGAAATGGCAAATTTTGATTTAGAACAAAAAGTACACTTAGACACACACTGCGCCGGCCATACTTTAGATGGCATCTTTACATCTTGTCAGAACATAAATAAAATTGACACGCTGATGATCCCGTGGTCAGATCACTAGATGGTCTCCTTTTCATTCGAAATTGCACAAGATACAGGAAGACCGGTCAAAGCCATAAAAAAAACCACATATCCTGACTGGTCCAAAATTCAGCCCCAAGCCTTTATTGACACTCTCTGCTCATCTTATCCAAATGTAGATGTAGACAGCAATAAAGCCTGTAAACAATTCAACAAGTGGTTGGAGGATGCAGTCCGACTCACAGTTCCACAAAAGAAAGTTACATTCAAAAGAACGACCCCCTCACAACCATGGTTCTCAGAAGCTTTGTTGGAACAAAAACACTCGTGTAGAAGAGCAGAAAAGAAGTGGAGAACCAACTACGACGCCCAGCAAGAAAAAGAATATAAAGCAGTTCTAGCTAGCTATAAAAAATTAATAACAACAGAGAAAAGCAAATACTTCGTTCAAAAAATTAATGAGTCAAAAAACTCTAGTAAAGCCCTCTTTTCTACTGTTAAAAAACTTGCAAAAATGTTAAACAGTACTTTAGAAGAAATGTCGTCAGACTTTTGTAACATTTTAGGTGAATTCTTTGTAAATAAAGTATCTTCAGTTTATGAATCTTTCAAAAGCCATAACACAGACATGGCAGATGAGGCAGATCAGGCTACTTCACAAGCAACTAAGTCAGTGGAACAATCAGTCCAACCCATATTGTTCCAATTTATTCCTCCAACAACGGATCAAATTCAGAAGGAATTACTCACTATTAACACAGGTTCCCCAATGGACCCTTGTCCACCCAAAATAATGCAAATCTGCTCAGAACAACTGAGCCTGGTATTAGAAAAATTATTTGGTCAAATACTTGGATCTAATATCTTTCCAGACGTCTGGAAAAAGATATCAATTAGACCACTACTAAAAAAATCAATTCTGGACTGTGAAGAACCAAGGGGCATATTACCAAGCAATAGCGATAATTATCGCTATTGCTTGGTTAGAGACAAAAATTTACCGCTAAGCTGAGGCGATTTTTATCGCAAATAAACCTTGGTATTACCAAGGTTTATCGCAAATGAGATAAAAATCGGCCGCAATGCATGAATATCGCTGAAAAGATATTCATGCATTAGCGAGCTAATGCTCTTAGCCATGTTATCCACCTCCCATTGGATAACATGGCTAAGAACTGCTCAGGGCAGGTGTTAGCTTTTAGAGATATTCGCGCTTAGCGTGAATATCTCCAAAAGTTGGTAATAGGAGATAGCGATGTTAGAGACTGTTTCCAGTCGCTAACATCTTGGCACGCCCACTTTGCATGTCATTAGTGATAAATATCACTGACATGCAAAGTGGGGCCCAAGATGGTCGCTATCTCCTACTAGCTGTCGCTTACTGGTGTTAGCGACAGCTAGGTAATAGGTAGATAATTTTATCTCCGCTTTCTTGGCTTTTAAAGCCAAAAAAGCGGAGATAAACCCCCTTGATAATATGCCCCCCAGTAACTATAGACCAATAGCTAGGATCCCTTTCGCCGCAAAAAGTTTAGAGAAACTCTTAAACAAACAGCTATCCCTTTATCTGATGGACGGTAACTGGCTAGACCATTCTCAGTTTGGTTTCCGCGAAGGACACGGAACGGAAACTGCTTTAATTACAGCTGTGGAAGAGCTTAGGAAAGTGCTGGATAATGGAGCGAAGGCTGCCTTGATATTACTCGACCTATCGGTGGCCTTCGATGCGGTCAGTCATGAGATTCTACTAACGCGTTTAAAAACATCAGAAATACATGATTCAGCATGTACCCTCATCCCATCCTACTTAGTAAACAGAACTTTCTCAGTAGAAGTAGGTGGAGCAAAATCTAAATCCTTTAACTTACCATGCGGGGTCCCGCAGGGGTCCTTGCTGAGTCCCACCCTTTTTAACTTATATGTGGCCCCCCTTGCAGAAATCATAAATGTAATGTGGTTTCACCCCAATTTCCTATGCTGACGACACCCAAATTGTGGTGTCCATCAGCAAGTATGTGGAGGACACAGCAGAAAAATTCCAACTATTTATGACACAGGTTAGTCAATGGATGGAAAGGAATTGCCTAAAGCTTAACGGAGATAAAAGTGAAGTGATGATATTAAGGGGTGACACAAACATCTGGTCCCCCGCCTGGTGGCCTAAGGACTTGGGTAGATGCCCAGGATCATCAGAAAAAGTGAAGATTCTGGGCATCACTCTTGACATCAATCTATCATTTGAAGCCCAAGCCAGCAAGCTGTCATCAACACTTTGGTATATTCTAAAAATGATAAACAATTTACTGCCTTATCTACCACAGGATTCACATAAAACAGTAGTGCCAGCATTAGCCTTGGCGAGACTGGATTACGGGAATGGTTTATATGTCAGAGCTAGGACAAAAGTCATAGCTAAATTACAACGCCTGCAAAACGCAGCAGCCAGATTTGTTTTAGGCATACCTAAGTTTGAGCCAATCAGTCACAAACTAAAAACTTTGCATTGGCTGCCAATTGCAAAAAGGGTGACATTTAAATCACTCTGCCTGGCCTACAAGGCACTTCAGGGAACAGGATCACAATTTTTGAGTTCTCATTTAAAACAACATGAACCGAGACCTCTGAGATCCGGTCAATTGAAGCTAATTACTGTCCCCAGATTTAGACGAGCTAGCTGAGGCGGTAGAAGCTTCCTTGTACATGCAGCACGAACCTGGTATCAACTGCCTCTTGCCATAAAAACCCTGCCCATCTTTGGAATCCTTTAGAAAGGAAGTAAAACATGGCTGTTCTCTGCATAACTTTAGACACCGTTCTTGAGATAGGAGGAACTATCATAGCGCCAAGACGCCCACGGGCATTCACGCGCACAAGTTGACAAATCAAATCAAATCAGTGTGTACTTTTAAGAATTGTTTTTTATAGAAATGTTATTGTTCTGTAGGAAAGAGGTGTGGCCCTCCTGATGAAGGCGTTGTTAGTGCAGAAACGCCCATTGAAAAGAACAATCTGTTAGGCACCTAACTTTAGTTGTTTTTGTTCATGTCATATTGTTTTTCATTTTTTCTATATATGTGTATTAATGTTTTGTTCTTGATATCAGTGCGATTTTGTACCTTGCTAAAAATAACAAATGCATCAAAATTATGTATTGCCTATAACATTAATTGAATGAATGAATGTCCCCTTTTTTAATCAAAATAACCATGAATAAAACAAATTTCAAATATATTTGAATGTAGCTTAATTGTATTCACATCATGCTTTTTTTTGTTGATGAGTGTTTGAACTAGTTTCAACCATTTGACTGCCTAGGAATTTTGCCTTATACTGTATTATTACCCTGTCCTAGGAGCTCTAGAGAAGTTACAGGGGGGCTTAATATTTTGCATTGATTAGTTAGATGGGTATCATTGATTAAAATGTCTATTTTACCCTTATTTTAATTTTTGTTTCTCAATCTTCCTCTTAAGATACCTTAAACGTATTTTGAAGAACTGGATGGGATTATCCAAACGTTCATTTGGGCTAATAAGCAACTAGGGGCCATGTGTATCATCATGACCATTTGCGATTTCTAAATAGCGATTTTTAAGGAATCGCTATTTAGAAATCGCAAAATGGTATGTATGTAGGAAATTGCTTCTTTTTAGTGATTCCTTAACATTCCTAAATTGCGATTAGCAAATTGCTAATCTCAAATTTCCAATTCATTTCTATGGGCCAGGAGGCCCATAGGAATGAAGGGGAAATTTGCGATTAGCAATTTGCTAATCGCAATTTAGGAATATTTTCAAGGGTGCATGGGTGTCACAAGAACACCCTGCTGCACCCCTGAAAATGGCATGTGTGGGCATGTGGCGCACATACGTGCCCTAAGGGCATGTATGAGCGTCATATGGCACCTTTGGATTTTAAATAAATTGCTTTTGTAAAAGAATTCGCAACTTACCACCAACTAGAAGTTGGTGGTAATTTGCGAATCCTTGTGGGCATTTTTGAATTAATTTTCCTTTGATACATTGCATTTAAGGAATCGCACAATTTGCGATTCATTAAGTGCAATCGCAAAATAAGGAATGGCAGATTGTGCGATTCCTTATTTTGCTGCCAAAATGTTTCATATATACCATTTAGCGAATTTCGGCCTTTGCGAATGCTAATTTGCATGATACATATGGCCCTAAGAGTTAAA